>NW_025350429.1:0-3791 GCF_016433145.1 Gracilinanus agilis
ATCATATATTATGCATTATAATTATATAATACATTATTAAATATATATAATACATTATGGTAGATTGTGTTATATATTGGCTTGCTGTATTTATATTTGATACATACATATATTAGCCATATTTAAATGTGTATGTATATATGTATGTGGGGATATATTTACACACATTTACCTCTATCACTATATAAATATTTTCTTCATTCATTAGAATGTAAGATTTTGCAAACAGGAATTATTTGATACTTTATGCTCACTCATATCCCTTGTACTTATCATAGTGCCTAACATGGAGTAAATAAATAGTTAATAAATTATCATCGATTGCTTTATTTTTTAACCTCTAAAGAATCTAAGAGAAGATGAATAAGAATTACAGAATTCCATTGATGGAGGGAATCCCTTTTGAGTTCTGCTTTACTAATTCAATCAAAGATCATTAAAAAAAAATACCAGTGCAAGTTCTAGTTGCTACCAGGCACCTTTCCTTTGACTTTTGGTTACCTATAATTTTACTTCTTCAGGCAGAGTAGAGTTCTATGACTTGCCACCAAAGAACAGTAATTAGGTGATTTTTTTTTTCCTTTTGGCTAGACTTGTGATTTATATCATTGATATAGGAAAGTCCTTCTGCTAATATAGATCAGTAACTGCTCTACAAATTAGAGTCTTAGAGTGTTGCCTGGGGGCACTGATAATTTAATGACTCACCAATGATCACCCAGCCAGTATGTATTATAGGCAGGACTTCTGACTCCAAAGCTTCTCTCTCTCTCTCTCTCTCTCTCTCTCTCTCTCTCTGCCAGCTTGATCCTCAATAGGGATAATACACTTTTTTAAAATATGGACTTTAGTATGATGAGGCAGCTAGTGCTAACTCAGTGCTTTATAATGTCCTGAATGTGACCCAGCCTATGCACGTCTCCTACTCTTTTTCTCAGGACTCACCTCACTGCCATCTGCAGTACCTACTTTCAAAACATGGGCAGTTGTGACTAAAGAAAAAAAAATCTGGCAGGGGGGAAAGTGAGCTCTATTCCTTCCACTTCCTTGGGCCCTATCAGTCAATATTAGGTATATTAGTGGCCACATTGACTCTTTTTGGGACATGTCCATGAGATTTTTTTTATTGCATAACTAACTTCAACTGAGTTTTTCTTTATAAAAACAAAATGTGCATAGCATCAAAGGTTAACCCCAGCATCCGTAATATTTATTTATCTTTGCAATTCAAATTCTATATTATATACATTTTGATTGAGTGAATTTAGTTTGTTTTAGTGAATAGCCAGAGCTGAGGATAGGCTAAGGTAAAAGTAAGGGACTATAGTGAATTTAAACCTGTTTTGGAGAAATAACATCGAAGCATTAGAGAATAGTTACTGTTTGGGATGTCTGGAAAAACATTTTTGAAAATTTACTTCTGATGATACTTTGTTGTTGGAAGGAAAACACAAAGTTGTCTGAATATTTCAGAGTTGTCTCAGACCCAGTCTGTGAGTATGTGAAGGATAACTATAATATAATCAATGTACCAGAAAGTGGACCAGTAATAAAACTCATGGACTCATGTGTCCCATTTAAAGACAATAAAAGGAGGTTAATTAGCAGTTCTAAGGCAAGGAAGCCAATTTAACCTCAAGTATCACTGAGGGACAGTTAGGTAGCCCAATGGAATAGAGAGTCAGTCCTGGAGATGGGAGGTCCTGGGTTCACATTTGGTCTCAGACACTGTATGACCCTCGGCAAGTCACTTAATGTCAATTGTCTAGCCATTGCTGCTCTTCTGCCTTGGAACCAATATTTAGTATCCATTCCAAACTGGAAGCTTAGGGTTTAAAAAAGTATCACTAAGTTATAGTGAGAAACATCTTAGCGCTGGAATGTGAATATAGAGTGGTAGTGGAGGAGCAAAATAGTCCAGGATAATAGCCATTGCTCATATGAAGAAAATAATGCAGCCAGGTGGGGAACATATGATAGAGAACATCTTGGCAGAGATAGAGATGGGAAGAGAAGTGATATTTTATTGTGGTATGCCTAACACTTGGACAGATGATAGAATTATTCCCATGTTTGTCCTCCATCATCTGATTTCTCATTACATTTCCTTACTTGTTGCTTCACATGTTCTACATTCAAAACAGACTGACTTAATTGGCCTTCCTGTACATGACATTTCATTTCCTACCATTGTATCTCTGCAGTGTGTACTCAATGCTTAAGATGCTTTACTTCTCTAGTTGTACTTATAGTCTCCAGCTTCTTTTAGAAGTCAGCTCAAGTGCTCTGTTCTGCACAAGATCTTTCTGAACCACCCCTCAATTTTTTGGTTTAATTTTTGCATTCACTCGTATGTATATTCTATAATGTAAATTCTTTGGAGGCAAGGACTACTTCATTTTTATCTCTCCAACACCAGTACCTGACACATATTAGACACTTAATTAATGCTTATTGAATAAATGACATCTGACAGGGCTTTTTTTTTGTTCTGTCTCTATTTCTCTGTCTCTGTCTCTGTCTCTCTCATTAACAGTGGACATATTTGTGGCTTGCATTAAAACTATTTCCACAAAGAAAAGATAAAGGAAGGAACCATGAGAATTTCTGTAGTTGAGACCTGATTCTGGCCAATGTAAATGACTGACTAAAGATGAAGAAGTGATGGGAACTTTAGACTAAGTGGTCATTTCATCATATGGTTCAGGAAAAAGAAAGAGAAGGTAGGAAAGCCAGGAATAGTTCAAAGTGAACTTTAAATTTGGGGGAGATTATTTTAAAGAGTTTTGGAAAAGAATAGGTAGGATGCAATGGTCTACCATCTCATAGAGCAAATCATACTCAGAGTAAATGAAATCTCTCAAGAAGGAAATTCTGAAAACTCAAGCAGTAATTCTGATGAGAAGACAAAGCCAGGAGCTGCTTACAGAAGACTGATGTGACTAGACTGAAAATTTATTAGCTAAGTTAAAGCTTTAAAAAAGTCATATTTATAAAATGGAAACTAGAGAAACATACTTAAAAAGTAAATGAAAAATATGTGTTAGTTTGTAATTATCACAGAGGAAAAACATTCAAGATGAGAAAGATCAGAGGGTTATGATGGCTAAGGTTTACAAAAAAGGTATTTTAAAGTTAAAACTGGGCACACAGTGGCATCAAAAGAATATGGATTAATATTTATGAATAGAATCAGAGGATAATTGGTAAAAGTGAGAAGGCTGAACTACTCGATATTTATTTTTCTTCTACTTTTTTCTTCATCGGAGAATGATTGTTTTATGAGGAAAGTTAGAACAAAAGTGGATATTTTAGAACAGTGGTTCCCAAAATTTTTTGGCCTACCGCCCCCTTTCAAGAAAAAATATTACTTAGCACCCCCTGGAAATTATGAAACTATTTATTGAACTCAGAATAGAATGTAATACAAAAAAAGTGTGGCCATCACTGCTCCCCCTGGACCACTGCAGCACTCACCAGGGGGCGGTGGTGCCCACCATGGGAATCACTGGTTTAGAATAGCACCTCAATACAAATCAGAATAAATAGAAAAATGATTTTTAAATGTCTTACTGATTGCTAGGTATGGCACTAAATGCTGAGAAAAGAAAGACAAAAGGTAAGATAGTTTCTAACCTCATGGGGTTATAGTCTAATATAGGAAGAATAAACTTATATGGGAATGGTACACTGAGCATAGGGAGTATTTTTGTCAAACAAGATACAGAGCATGAAAGTGGAATCACATGCAATTGATTGACATATTTTTACAGCAATAGTAGTTTTTTTTT
>NW_025350430.1:0-4342 GCF_016433145.1 Gracilinanus agilis
TGTGTGTGTGTGTTCATTCACTTATGATCCAATGAGCACTAAACCTTTTTTAATGTTCTTAATAATTAATGAAGGATCGTTATTTTCCTTCATAATACTAGATTGGTTTTTATTTGATCCATCTTGTATGAATTTATTAGAAATAAGCTGAGATTCCTCTTACAAACTGAAATGCCTTATAAACACAATTAGACTGAAGTCCATGCTCCGTCTTTGCTCTTCCTAAAAAAGGATCAAATGGAGGGGGGGTGAGGTTGATATGGGGACAGAAGTGGGAAGGAAACCACCCCAATACTATCAACTTCAAATGATTACAAGAAATATGCTACACAGAAAATATTATACCTAAAAGGAATCACGCAATGGAATTGAAATACCTAAAGCAAGATTTGTAGAAACTTAGTTTCCATCGGACAGCTCAGATCAAGATCTTGTTACATCAGAATTCACTTAGTTATCCAGTCTTTTCAATTTCAATATATGAAATTCATGACAACTAAATGCCACCCTCCCCCCCAACTGCTGTCAAAACAAAGTCAAAACATTTTTTATGGGGGGGAGGGGAGGAAGGCTGTGACTTTTTTGGTATTTGATCAGGCGAAATAAAAATGCCCTGGGAAAATGTGGAATTCCCTGCCCTTACCAGGGCATATTATGCCCAAATTAAGGCTGTGATTTTGAACATAACATTAAATTATTTAGGACATTATTTCCCGAGGAGGCTGAAAGGAAACATTTTCCACAGGCATTTTTTAACCCTCCGGTTTGGGGCAGGTTAAGCATAAAACGCTTAAAGCCTCAGAGGTCTGGTCCTCCTAAGAGTTCTCCAGCTCAATCAATAGCAGAAGGGCCATGATTTCGGTTCTAGAATCTGCTTGGGGATTTTCCCCCTTCTCTCATCTGTCTCATCCAGTCGTTTAAGCCTCGGAAGGAACCCAATACTCTTCAAAACAACAACACAGCTGTTTCTCACAGAACGGGCTGGGTTTTTTGTTTGTTTCCCAAACAGTAGGAAAGCTAAATAGAATCAATTTTCACAGCATCTTTGGAAAACTTGAGGAGAATCATTTGCTTGTGAGAGCCTTGACTTTCAGACTTTTTTCTCCTCCTCCATCTTCCTTTACGGAAAAGCGTGCCTCTCTTCCCCACCCCCCACCCCAAATCGGAACCGATTTTTCTTTCGGCTTTTATCTCCAACAGCTAATGCTGAAAACACTTCACAGAGAATTAGCAGGCTGCCGGGTCCTTTCCGGGAAACCTCAAGGATGGCGGAATCTTGCTCTCTTTCACTGTTTCTTAAACCCGGGTCTGCCTAACGATGCATTAGAAACTAAAGGCGTCTACGTTTTGGTGACCATTTCAGGCCATCCTCTGCGTCCGGTCTCGGAGAGGGACCCAGGGAAGCGGCTGCAACTACAGCTGATGCAAATCAAGGATTTAATCTCTCTCGGCAGATGGTTTTTTTTTTTTTTTTTTTTTTTTTTTTTTTTTTTTGCCTGTTTCTAAATGCAAAACCATGTGTTTGCTCTTAAGGAAAAGTGAATAGAACTAAAATAAAGGCAGAAAAGCAAGCCAGTGGCGGCAGGGGGAAGGAAACGTTCAAGCCTTCGGCCCCTAGCAGTGAAGAAGAAACAAGGCAGCCATCCTCAGCCAGGCAGATTTCCACTCCAGCCTTCCTACCTCCAACAACCCCGCACTTACGAACTGGAAGGGAATTCGAATTCTACCAAGGAAACGAAAATCCCTGCCCCGAACTTAAGAACTAAGTCCTGCATTCCCCTCCCGAAGCCCGATTTCATTTCAAACTTTGCTTTTTCTCGTCTATCTTTGGAGATGTGGCTCGCGATCGCTCTGCGCTATTTTCTCGATTTCTCTTTTTAGGGGAGCGAACTTGTCGAGTCCGGCAGGAAGAGAGGGCCGGCGTGCCGTGTCCCAAGTCCAAGCAGCTGTTTCCCGCTTGCCCAGGTCGAGGGGGGAAAAAGGAACAGCGACATCTTAACTCAACGTAGCTGCATCTAAGGCCTTCCGCAGCGGTGGCGATATAGTGAAAAAGGGAAGAGAAGCCAAATCTTTCCAGTCCGTTCCCTTTCCTTCCTCAAAGACCGAACTGCCCTTTATTACCCTTCCCGCCTCAGTCGTTGGAAACCTTGTCGTGGGTACGGGTTGGGGCACTCGGGGAAGGAGATGTTGGCATGGGGCAAGGGACAGGAATGGAACAGATGGGAGGGCGCCTCTCCCCCTTCCCCAGCAAAGTTCTAGTCCCCTTCCCGTCATCTGCTTGCAGTGGATGCGATGAGTAAGAGAGCCATGAAGCCCCCACCCCTCGCCCCCCACAACAGTTTAAAGGCCAATCCTACCTTAAAGCGAGCCCCCAGTTCCTCCCCTCCGACACCCAAGCCCGGCACCAACCCCCACCCCCAGTTCCCAAGCTCGCCTCTCAAAGAAAGAAAAGTACAAAGGCTGGCTGACTGGTTGGCTGCAAATGCAGCCGCCTGGGAAGGAAGAAGGATGGAAGGAGCCAGCCAAGCGAACCAGTGGACAGAGCCAAGGGACAGAGACCATGATGGGCGCTGGGAGCCCAGGATCGGGGGGTTAGCACCAACAGCTACCGCCTCCCACCTAGCAAAAAACAATAAAAGACCCTCAGGCCGGGCTGAATTGAACATGGGGAAGAGCCAGGAGGTTCTTCTCTCCATAGTTGGAACCCGCTTCTCCGCAAGCACACCCACACTGTCCGGGGAAGGGAAAATAGGGAACTCAGGCGCTCCGTGCGCTCTCCGAGCCTTCCCGGGACCACCAGATAGCCCAGCAAGACAGCCAGCAGAGAAGGGAGGCAGGCAGGCAGGAAGGAAAGGAGAGAAAGCAGGTTGTTCTCCAGATCCTCCCAGGCGTCTCGCAGCCCTGGGCCCGAGAGATGGGGTGGAAAAGAAGACTCCAGAGGGGCTTTCATTACCTGATCTCCAAGGATTCCGCTGAGGGCCCCGACAGACCCAAGTTCATGGTTTGCTTCCAAATCTCCCAAGGGAAAGAAGAGTCGAGTTTGGGGTGGGGGGGCAGAAGGCGGGCGAAGGGAGGGGGGAAAAGCCCCCAAAACACACGTAGCAGGAGAAGTGGCCCTAACTCTGCCTGGGCTGCTGGCAAGACGGCTCGTTTAAAGTCTCAAAGCGAATCCTCCCAGACTGGCGAAGATCCTCTGGCCGAGGGCAATTCCTCCCTTCTGGCGACGAACGTTGGTAAAAGCCACTCGCTCACCCAGCCACCCACCCATCCGCTGGGTGCTGCTGGGTCTGTGGGCCGGCCGGCGCCCGGGCGCGCCTCGTCTCCTCGGCTGCCCAACTGGGCTCCCCAGCTCTGCGACGCCCCGCTTCTCCCGCCCCAAGGTTTCCAAGAAGGAGCAAAAAAATAAGGGGGCGGGGGGGGGGCGGCAGCCCGAGTGTGTGTGCGCGCGAGTGAGTGTGTGCGCGTGTGTGCGCGCGCGGAAAGCGCCGCCGCCACCGCGCACGGGAGCTAAGAGAGAGGCGGCGGCGACAGGACAAAGGAGACCATGTGCAGACGGAGGGAGGGAGGGAGGGAGTGAAGGGAGAGAGAGGAAAGAGAAGAGAGGAGAGAGCGCTGGGGCTGTGCCTGTGGCACAGGCGGCGGCGGCCGCGGCTTCTCCCGCTCCTCCCCCAGGCGCCCGCAGCGGCTAAACTCCGGGGCCCCTCGATCACTCGGGCTGCAGCCTACGCAGCTGATGCTGCTGGGGGGATGGCTCCCCAACTCCTCCCGGGGCGGTACAAAGAGTCCCGGCTGCCCTCGGGTGGCGGGCCGGCTCGAAGCACGGGCTAGGGGCGGCAGTGCGGTGGCCGAGGCTCTCCTTCTCTCACTCCCGGGCGCTGTCACATCTCAAGTGAACTCCATTGGCAGCCGGCGCCGCCGAAAGGTCTCCTCCGCTCTGCTCCGCTGCACTCGCTGGGGCCGCCGCCCGGAAGGCCGGCTGTGAGGCCAGGCGCTGCAGCGGCTGGAGAGACAGGAGTCTCTTCCTCTGAGACCCGACGGCTGGCCCGCGAACAAGGCAAGGCGCAGCGGCGGTGATCCGCTCCGCTCCGCTCCGTTCGGCGCTGGACTCCCTTTTTCTTCGAGCTGCGCGAAGACGCGCCTCATTCAGCTCCTCTCTGCTGCTCGGAGAGAGACTTCCGATCCAGCTGCAGTGCCAGCGCCGGAGCCCAAGCCGCCGCCGCCGCCGCCGCTGCCTCTGCCGCCGCCGAGGCCGCCCCTCCTCCTCCTCCGCCTCCTCCTCTCTGCCGCCGCCTCCGCCTCCGCCTCCGCCTCCTCGCCGCTTCTCCCCGCCCCGCCCCGCCAC
>NW_025350431.1:0-9724 GCF_016433145.1 Gracilinanus agilis
GCTCAGTGTCATAATAGTGAGCAAGGGTCAGGAGCCAGATTTGAACTAAGGAAGAAATGGCTTTCTTTTTCTGACTTCAGGACTCACACTTTACCTAGATAGCTTCCGTGTTTGTAGACAGTGTTAATATATTTTCTATGACACACAATCTAGTTGGAACCATTTTGTTTAATGTAATTATACACCAACAACTATATGGCAATACATCACTGATTAATTTTTTTTCAAGAGATGCACACTAGAAATTGGTTAGATTCCTTTTGGAGTTCCTGCCTACAATTTTCAGAGTAGTCATCAGATCATGATGGTTGATTGCCTGGTTGATTTTGGCTTTAAAAAGACTAAAATGACATCACTGGTGATGTCTTTTGACTTGGATTTAAGTGAAGTAGATTTGCATACAATGTAGGCCTTACATTCTCTTCCAGAGAAGAAATCAGTTCCATTCTATGAAACAAAAACTGTAGAGTACCACATGTAAAAATTTCTGGTAGATGTTAAGAAAGATACAAAGAAAAATAAAGTATAAAGGATTCTTAATTAAAACAGTCATATCTGAGTGTGAACAAGATCTGTAACAGTTTTTTGCATCAATTAGAGATATTATTTACAAACTTGGTCACTCTTCTAAGGAACTTGAATTAAAAAGGAAAAACTGTCTCAGAACCAAAAACAGAAGAAAAATTATTAAAAAAAAAAAACAGAGTAAGAGTCAAAACCAGATAAGAGTTTTGAAGTGGAGATAAAGAAATTAAAGTCACACAGAGCTGGCCTGGAAATAATTGTCAGCCTCAGGGTAACAAGCAAAAGGAGAGAGAGAAGTTAGGACTGACAGAGAAGAGAAAAATTCTGGGCTTTCAACAACAGAAAACTAAAGTGGATTGCACCATTTTATTCACAAACTCAAGGACTGAGGAAACTTTTGAGAAAAAAGTTCTGAAACATTTCCAATTTGCCTTTCTAATTTCTATTAACAGAAACAATAGGTCATTTCCCTTTTGTTATCCAAATATTCTCAATAATCTTTACTTGGGCTCAACCACAAAGAGTCCAAGTATAAATTAGAAAGAGACACAAACATATATTTAGACAGACGGCACAACCAGTGATAAACATTGAGAATTTTCTTTACTTGGACTTCAAATCAATTTTGATGAAACTCATAGTTTCTGCGTCAAATAAATATTCTAAAATCACTAATTAGGGAATCATGTGTACTTTAAGGGCTATTATATTTCTAGTATACTTAAAATCAACTAATTACTATAATGAGGTGTCTCTGACCAAAGACCTTATTATCTTGTAGGGAAGATGAAATAATTACACAAATGTTTATTTTTTTTTGTCTGTTGTTCTCAAAAAGGACCAAAATGACAAACAATGATGGGATAAATGTACAGGTTCAAATGTTTCAATGCAATATATGAGCATTTAGGATATTGGTATTTCTCAATTTCTTCATTACATGAATGATTACTACAAAGCAAATAGTCATCTTTACCTCTTCTTTCTTTTTTATAATAATAAGTTTTAATTTTTGTTCAGCTTATATGTCAATACAATTTTTAGTATCCATTTTCTGACATTTGGCAATTCACATTTTTTGGCTCTTCTTTCCCTCTCATACACCCTCCATTTAATCACTTGCCAAGACTTATTGACTATATCTCTATCACATATCCTCCATTCATGCCCTTTACTTTAATGGAAACCACTACTTCTAAAGTAGATTTTTGCTAGTTTCTTAATTTTTCTTCCTAGTTTCAGTCTTTCCATTTCTAATCCACCCCCCCACTTACCTAGTAAATTAATATTCCCAAAGTAAATTTGATTCCCAAATTTGATCATGTGACTACCTCAGTGAAAAACTTCAGTAGTTTATCATTGTTTCTAAGATAAAAAAATAAAATCTTTGGTATTTAAAGTTCTCTACAATTGGGTTCCTACAAATATATCCATGCACTATTCATTCTAAAATGATGTACTATTTCCCAAATTCCACATTCCATCTCTATTTTCCTAACTACATGTCCTTCTTTACAGAAATACTTTGCTACCACTAGAATATATTCCTCTCTATTCTACAACCTCCTATTATCCCTACCTTGCTTCAAAGGCTCCTCAAGTACAACCTCCTACAAGGTATCTTCTTGATGCCTTCTAGATATTATTGTTCTTTTCTTTCTGAAATTACCTTTTTTTCTTTCCAAATGTTGCTTGAATGTACCTCAAAATATATATACTTTTTCAGGATAATAAATCATATTCTTGTTTTTTTTTAATTTTAGTGCCATGCCTCTCATAGTACCTTGTACATAATAGTTACTCCTTACAATTGTTTTTCAATTTAATTAACATTTTTAAGCACCTCTTATGTGTCAAACACTGTGTGTGCTAAGTTCTGAGAATATAAAAATAAAAGAAAAACATTTAAACCCTAATACTTCACCAAGCCAATATAATGATTAATATGCATTTTATGGTATAATTATTAGTATTATAAAATCACTGTCACTGGTTTAGATTAGAAATATGCTACGTAAATGCCTGTACATGATTATTGAACTGAATACTTTCAAGGAGTAAAAAAAAATAAAAATAAAGTGATATGAGCTTTAGTAAAAAACAAACAAGCAAAAACATGTGGTGCTATTTTTTTTATTGGTAGCCATATAATACTATTTATTTAAACTCCTAATATAAACATACCTATGAGGATCTTTTCTTGAATAATCTCACAATAACATGACTTTTAACTTACTTTTAACTTCCTTTATTTTTATAAAGTCAATATAATTTACTATTTGGAGCAAGATTTAAGTAAATATGAGTGTGTGGGTTTAATTCAATAAGTAGCTAAACTTAAAACATTATTGTTATTAATAAATGTCTAATAAAATTTTCTATTATATTCTTTTAAATAAGACAACTATTCTCTTAAACATTAAATACACCTGGATCATTGGTTTTGTGAGATTAAAATTAATGTGCAAAATACTAAACATTATATTTATGAATAATTTATTAATAATAAACTAACAGAGACCTAACTAAATGGTTACTAACCAGCCTGCTCCCAGGAACAAAAGAGAGAGAGGGAGGAGTTACAGCCAAATATAAAACAATAACATGGAGGCACAGGAGAAATTAAAGGGAATTTTGGTAAATCTAAGGGACTTATGGGGGATGAAGTCAAAGGTTCACTATCTGCATTTATACACTATGAATAATTATTCTAATTACTATAAGAGTGAATGAAATTTTTGAAAATTACATATAACATTTCTCCATATAGGAATACAAATAATTTGATCTTATTGAAGTCCTTAAAGAAGCATAGTTAAAAATAAGAGTTTTCTTTCTCCTCAGCTTCTTATTTACATATTCATTTTTCTCTTGATTTTTGTGGTTGGATATCAAACTTTCCATTTAATTCTGGTCTCTTCTTTACAAATAATTGGAAATCTTCTATTTTAGTGAATGCTCATAATTTTTCCTGAAAGTATATAGTCAGTTTTGAGAGTTAAGTGATCCTTGGTTGTAGAACCAAATCTCTTGCCTTTCTGAATATCATATTCCAAGCCTTGTGGTCTTTTAGTGTGTAGGCTACCAGATCTTGTGTAATTCTGATTGGTGCTCCTTGATATCTGAATTGTCTCTTTCTGGCTTCTTGTAAAATGTTTTCTTTTACTTGGAAGCTCTTGAATTTGGCTATTATATTCCTGGGGGTTGTATTTTCTGGGTCTAGGGTAGAGGGTGATCTATGGATCCTTGATATCTATTTTGACCTCTTGTTGAAGAACATCAGGGCAGTTTTCTTGGATAATTTCTAATAGTATGGTGTCCAAATCTCAATAATTTCTGATTTTTTGGGATGATCAATGATTCTCATTTGTCTTTTCTAGATCTGTTTTCTTGATCTGACATTTTCTCAGTGAGATATTTCATATTTCCTTCTATTTTGTCATTCTTTTGACTTTCCTTTATTAGTTCTTCCTGTCTTGCAAGATCATTGGCTTCTACCTGCCCAATTCTGGTCTTTAGAAACTGGTTTTCTGCTATAATCTTTTGTTCTTCCTTTTCTGTTAGGTCTATCCTGTTTTCCAGCTGTTTAATTTTAGTCTCATATTTCCTTTTCAATTCTTTTTATTTTGGAGTATTTCTCTCCAATTGGGAGTTTCTGTCTTTCAAACTGTTAATTTCCTTTTGAGCTATTTCCCACTTTTATAGTATACAGAGACTGATACACTGTGATAAAATCTAATGTAATGGATTTCTGTACTAACAGTAATGCAATGATCCAGGAGAACTCTGAGGGATTTATGGAAAAGAACACTACACACATTCAGAGGAAGAACTACAGGAGAGGAAATACAGAAGAGAAACAACTGCTTGAACACATGGGTTCATGCAGACATGATTTGGGATGTAGAGTCTAAACTACCTCCCTAGTACGACTATCAATAATATGGAAATAGGTCTTGATCAATGACACATGAAGAAACCAGTGGAAATGTACATTGGCTATGCAGGGGATTTTGGGGGTGAAAGAGTAAGAACATGAATTATTTAACCATGGAAAAAAATTGTTTTCTAAAAAAAAACAAAAATAAGAGCTTGTGACCAATTTTCATTTTGGGGGGAAGATTTGAATATGATTATGTTTTTGTCCTCCTCTGCTGTCTGTTCTGTTGTCTGGATTTTTTCTGTATAGAAGTTATCATGTGTTCATGCTTTCTTCTTGTTCTTTCTCTTGGTTAGTTCTTGGACATTGCTTGCCATTATTATTATGCTGTTTTTCTTTCCCATTCAGATGTCTAGTTGTGGCAGGAAAGCTCTCTGTGTATAGAGCTGAGGAACAATTTTTGCCTGAGGCTACTTTATGAGTCACAGTGCATTGCTGCTCCTCTCAGCTTTATCCTCACACCCAAAGACTGCTCTCTTTAGGCTCCTGGGGTTTCAAGTCTAGCTGTTCTCAGGGTCAAGCCTTCTGGTGGTCCCCTTGCTTGCTCCTTTGCCTGAGGTTCCTTTAAGTGTCTCAGTTCTCTGCTTCCACAGTTCACCACTCTCTGCCCTTGGTCTGTGCCCAAGGTCTGAGCTCAAAATCTGAGTTCAAAGTTCTTGCTCTTTAGCCTCTTGGGGTCTTAAGTCTTATTGCTCTCAGAAGCCAGCCCCTGGTGGTCCCAGGTAGCTGCCAAGAACTTAGTGAATGCCCTAAGCTTGCTCTAACTCTTGTGTGCTGGCTATGGCACTGTAGGTGGTGTGGGGGGAGGGGTGATCAGTTCACATTTTAGTGAGAGCTATTTCACCCCCTTAAAGCATGGAAATGCCCAAATCCCACATACCTGCAATGCTGTGCCCTATTGTGGGGTCCCTTCATTCATCTGGATTTGGATTTAGTTTATGTGTACTTTTGAGGTATCATGTGAGATGGGTTAGTAGAGGTCATTACCCTGCTTCTACTCTGTAGCCATCTTAACCCAGAAGTCTAGATCATATTTCTGACCCAGATCTCAGATATAAAAACACACAATAATTCTTCCTACTATATAGAAATTAATACAGTATATGAAAAATAAATCCTCACAGAACTGAATCTATACCTATATTTGTATTGTGAAGGTAATGAAGGATTTGGATCCAAAGTTTCTGACAATATCTCAGTGATCTTTTTCATTGCATTATGCTATCTCCAAAAACTTAAAGACTTTAATTTTCTAATAGGAAAACTGTAAAAAATATTTTGAAAAGCTTAAATAAAAAAAATTTCCATATTCATTCAAGTAATGACCTTATTACAAAAGTTATAGTATAAGAAATCAAATCAATAATTGATAATAATGTCTATCTAGGACACAGTTTATTCATAAATAAAATAAAGAAATCAGTTTAGATGATTATTAAGTTCATTTTTCTGAGAATCCATAAGAATAAAAAATCATGCCTGAATAAAGATATAGAGATGATATTTATTGGTTTTTAGTATTCATATTAAACTTTAATTTAATTTTCCTCCTAATCCTATGTAAAATGTTTCTAACATTTTAAAGGATTTTGAGTCTTGAATCTTCTCCCTCCCTTTTTCCCTCCCCCTAACTCTGCTGAGAGAGTAAGCAATTCTTGCAGATTTTACATGTGCAATTATGTAAAATATTTTCTCCATATTAATAATTTTGTAGAAGGAAATTAACAAAAAAATAAGAATGAAAAAAAGTTTGCTTTGGTCTGGATTCATACTCCATCTGAAATCTGAAAGACTTCTTTCTCTGAAAGATGATGGCATTTTTTATCACAAGTATTTTGGAGATTGTTTTAGATCATTGCATTGATTACAATAGTGTTCAATGTATTTCTGTCACTGTGCAATGTTCTGCTGGTTCTGCTTATTTCGGTCTGCTTCAATTCGTGTCTTTCCAGGTTTTTCTGAACTCTTCCTGTTCATCATTTCTTATAAGACAATAATATTCAATTATAATCATACAATGTGATTTACTCATCCATTCAAGAATTAATGAATATTCCCATGCTTTCCAATTTTTTGCCCTCACAAAAAGAGCTACTTTAAATATTTTTGTACATATAGGTTCTTTTTATTTTTTACCTCTTTGAGATGAAAACCTAGTAATTGTATTGCTAAGTTTATGGTCACGTACTATTTTCTAACCCTTATAACATAGGTCCAAATTGCTCAAAAGATTGATTAAATTGGTTCATAACTACCATAATAATGCATTAGCATCTCAATTTTCCCATAGACTATGCAAATTTTGTCATTTTACTTTTTTGTCATCATAGTCAATCTAATAAATTTGGTTTAGTCCCTCAGTTGTTTTAATTTGCATTTTTCTAATTAATAGTGACAGCATTTTTGGGGCATGACTATGGAGATCTTTAGTCATTTTGAGAATTGCTGGGTGATATTCTTTGACTCTTTATCAATTAATGAATGACTTGTAATCTTATATATTTGATTCATTTTTCTATGCATTTGAGAAATGAGGCCTTTACCAGAGACTTCTACTAGAAAAATTTAGCACCATTATGATTATCATGTAATTTTCATTCTTTTCAATAATTTCTATGTTCTCTTATTCCCCTACCTTCCTAATTTCTTGTTGGGTGAGATAGACTTCTAAAACCAATTGATTGTGTATCTTCTTCACTCCCAATTTTGATGAGATTAAGGTTCATGTGCTCCCTTCCTCACTTCCCCATCTTCTGCTCCACTGTTAAAACCTCTTTTATTTGTAATAATTTACCTCATTCTATGTTTCCCTTTTCCCTTCTCCCAATGCATTTCTCTTTCTCATGCCTTTAAAATTTTTTAATTTAATTTAATTTAAATTTATTTTTATTTTGTTTATTATTCTTTATTATGAATATTTTCCATAGTTACATATTCCTTGTTCTTTCCATCTCCCCCAAAGTCCACCAACACCCCCTTAGACAACACACAATTCCACTGGGTTTTACATGTATCATTGATTAAGACCTAATTCCATATTAGTAATGGTTGGACTAGAGTTATTGTTTAGCATCTACATCCCCAATAATTTCCCCATCAGCCCATGTTGGCTTCTACTTGCCTGATTCTGGTCTTTAGAGACTGGATTTCTGCTATAATCTTTTGATTTTCCTTTCTGATTTGGTCTACTTTTTCTGCTGTTTAATTTGTATCTCCAATTTGCTCATCATTTCCTTTGATTTTGGGGAATCTTTCTTCAGTTGGGAATTTCTGTCTTTTAAACTGTTAATTTCCTTTTCAGTTATTTCCCACTTTTCTTGCCAAATCTCTTCCATCTTTCTCATGATCTCAGATTTGAATTCTTCAAGAGCTTGTGACCAATTTTCACTTTTTTGGGAAGGTTTGGATGTGTTTACTTGTTTGTCCTCCTCTGCTGTCTGTTCTGTTGTCTGGATTTTTTCTGTGTAAGAGTTATCGAGTGTTAATGCTTTCCTCTTGTTCTTTCTCTTGGTTAGTTCTTGGGCATTGCTCGCCATTATTATGCTGGTTTTTGCTTCTCACTCAGAAGTCTGGGTGAGGAGGACAGGCTCTCTGTGTATAGAGCTGTGTTGCAGTTTTTGCCTAAGGCTACTTTACGAACCACAGTGCAATGCCTCCCCTCTCAGCTATATCCTCACACCCAAGGTCTGAGCTCTTTAGGCTCCTGGGGTCTCAAGTCTAGCTGTTCTCAGGGTCAAGCCTCTTGGTGGTCCCGTTCAGCTGCCAGGATCCCAGATATTGCCCCATGCTTTCTTGTCTGCTCACAGCTCCTTTAGGAGTCTCAGAGAGTGCTTCTTCCACTGTCTTTCACCCCACCACTCTAGGTCTGCACCCAAGGTGGGCCCTCAATGTCCCCCTCAGAGTCTGCATTTTTTAGCCTCTTAGTGTCTTAAGTTTTGCTGCTCTCAGGAGCAAGTCCTTGGTGGTCCTATTTAGCTACCAAGAACTTAATTAATGCCCCACACCTGCTCTAACTCTTCTGTGCTGGCACTGGCACTATAGGTGAGGTGCTGCAGGGTTGATCAACTTGCTTTTTATTGGGAGCTATTTTACCCCCTTATAATGTGGAAATGCCCAAATCTCACCTACCTTCAATGCTGTGCCCTATTGTGGGGTCCCTTTCTTCATCTGGATTTGGTTTTTATGTCCTCTTGAGGTATCATGTATGGGTCAGTTAGGAGAGTTAAGGCCCCTGCTTCTACTCCGCAGCTGTCTTAACCCTGAAATCTTCTAAGCTCTAATTTAATTTTTTTAAATACCATACCCTTGCCTTCTGATTATGTATATTCCTTCTAGCTATCCAAATTATGATAAACTTCTTAGACATCACAAGAATCATTTTCCCATGTAGGTATGTACACAGTTTACCTTTGTTTTCTTATTTCTCTTTTTTATGTTCCTTTTGAGTTTGTATTTAAGAATCAAATTTTCTATTCAGCTCTAATCTTTATCAGGAAATTTTAAAGTCCTCTAATTTATGGAATGTTCATTTTTTCTCCATGAGGGATTTTGCTCACTTTTGCTGAGTAAGTAAGTCTTGGTTGAAGTATACTAGCTCCTTTGTCTTCTAGAATATCATATTCCAGGCTTGCTGATATTTTAATACAGAAACTCCTAAATCTTGTGTAATCTTGACTGTGGCTCTGCAATATTTGGATTGTTTTTCTTTGATTGTTGGTAATATTTTCTCCTTGACCTGAGAGTTCTAGAATTTTGCTATAATATTCCTGGGAATTATCCTTTGGGGATCACTTTCACGAAGGAATTGGCAGATTCTATTTCTATTTTATACATTTATTCTTGAATATGGAGGCAGTTTTCCATGATAATTTCTTGAAAGATGATGTCTAAGCTCTTATAATGATCATGGCTTTCAGGTAGTCCAATAATTCTTAAATTATCTCTTCTGGAATTATTTTACATGTCAGTTTTTTTTCCAATGACATATTTCACATCTTCTGTTTTTTCATTACTTTGTCCTTTTATTGTTTCTTGATGTCTCACAGAGTCATTAGCTTCCACTTGCACAATTCTAATTTATAAGACATGATTTTCTTGAGGGGGCTTTTGTACTTCCTATTCCATTTGGCTATTTTTTCTTTAAAAATGTTCTTTTCCTCATTGAATTTATGTACTTCTTTTTCCATATGGCCAATTCTATCTTTTAATAATTTCTTCTCTTCAATATCTATATTTCTTCTCTCATATATATATATATAT
>NW_025350432.1:0-7852 GCF_016433145.1 Gracilinanus agilis
ATATATATATATATATATATAATTACATCCAACCCATATCTAGATAGAATCTCCTTTATAATCACTTTGACAAGTGGTCATTCATCCTTTGCTTGAAAATCTCAATTGATCTTCTAGGGGAGGGTCCTAATTTTTCCTGAAAAAGGCTATTCCACATTAGTCTAGGTTAAAGTAGTCAAGCATTATGTTTTCTTAAAATTGAGTTGAAATCTGCATCTCTGAAACCTTTATCTAGTTATATCTAACTCTTGTTCTGTCCTCTAGGGCCAAACAGCAAATATCTAATTCTTCTTTCAAAGAATAGCCCTTATACGTCATTGAGGACAATTATCACAGTTTCTTGGTTCATTCAAATAATGTTCCTATCTATAGCTTGGTCTCCTCTCCTATCCATATCAGCCATATCCTTCTGCTCTTACTCCATGGTTCTTTGGTATAATATTCCTAAAATGTGGGATATGTTATCAAACAAGATATGCTGTGACAACAGTAAAGTACTGTGGAAAGAGTTTTAGATTTAGAAGCAGAATACACAAATAGAATTTGGCATCTGTCAGAGGCAGCAAGAGATCTTCCTTTGTATTTTATCTCCTCCAGATAACTCCCAGCTGTGATTCTGTTATTGTCAATATATGCTATATTTTAATATTCACAAATATTTAACTGGCCACATTTTTTCTCTCTGTGATATTTTCTCATTTTAGCTCCATACATATTAGCTAGAGTATTTAATTTAGAAAATTTTCAAAAATTACTTTTTTTAATTTTATAAATTAAGATAGAAGCTTTTTCTTGTCTAACATTAAAGCCAAGATGTCTGGTTCTAACTCACATGTATTACTGGCCAAGATCCTTTAACATCTTAATTCTCTAGGAAACTCTTGAAGTCTAAGTTATATAGTTTATTTTCTTACCTTTTTTTCTCATACAAATGATAGTCCTTATCCTTAGCCCTTTGCCACTAATCAGCTTTATGATCTTAGGAAGCCATATTTCTTAATGTAAGTACCTTTTTGTCAAAATGAGATACTTGGACTTGTTGATTTCTGACTTTGTCATCCAATGTATTAGATGATCACTGCTTTGAGTCAATTGACATATAGCAAATTAATTTTAACTATGTCAAATTGATATTCAACAAAAGATTTTTCTATTTAAAATAAACTCAAGAGAAATAAGCAATAAATAATTTGGTCTTATTGTTGTTTTTCAGTCATTTCAATCATACCTGACTTTTTGAGATCCCACTTGGGGTTTTCTTGGCCAAAATACTAGAATGATTTTCCATTCTCCTGTACATTTCACAGATGAGAAAACCAAGGCAGAAAAATATAGTTTGTTACTCACCCTGAATCACCCTGCTAGTGTCTAAGGGAAAATCTGAACTCATAACAATGAGTATTCTTTATGGTAGACCTAGCTCTTTAGCCACCTGCCACCTATTTCCCAAAAGGACGCGTTATCACAAGTAAAATCAGGAGTTAATTTTCCTCTTCCTTCTATATTTGATATTTCTTCATTGTTTAAATTAGCTAATCTAAATGACTTTGTTCTTTTGATGTGGCCTTGTGATTTCAATAGAATGATGTAGAAAGTCCTTTACTGATGCCGATTTGGACTTTTCCTTATATGATATGATCTTAGAAGTTTCCTGAGAACCCAAAGAATGTGGTACACAGTAATAGCAATAATGAACAATAATAAATGTGAATGACTTAACTATCATCAACAATGTAAGGATCCAGGATTACACCAAGGAACTTATGATGAAAAAGGATATCTACCACCACAGAAGGAACTGACAGAGTCTGAATGCAAATTGAAACATTCCAGCCTTCACTTTATTTCCTCCAAGAATTTTTCTCTTATGTAAGCAATATGTGTTTTCTTTTATAGCAGAATGTATAGGAGGATTGTGAGAAGATGGTGTAGTAGGGTATGAAACATCTTCACTCTTCCTTTATCCTCCACAAACAATCAAAATTAATTCCACAGAATCAATATTAAAAAGAAGAACTAACTGAAAAGTGTCAGGCGTGAAGCAGAGCAGCCAAGGACAACTAGGGAAGAAGGTCTCTGACTTCCCTGACCTAAGTCTCACTAGATAGGACAAGCAACCTGGAACAAACAATGCAGAATAAAAAATAAGTAGCAAGTTCTTGGGGCAGGACCAGTAAACTCACCTTATCTGCTGACCTGGTGAGCCTGCATCCCAGTGATGGTTACAGGTAGAGTCACCAGGTGGAGAGCCCTGAGAGAAGCTGTGCTGGCTGTAGTCTCAGCTCTAGAGAACTCAATTTAATCACAGCTGTGGGCTGACAGCTAACATGGGTACAAGCTCCATGGAAATAATACATGCCAAGCTTTGAAGGCAGAACCTGCAAACTCAGCTATCTTCTAGATCTGGAAAATTATATTTCAGTGGCAGATAATGGTGAAGCAAATAGGCAGCAAACCCTAGCAATGCTTTTGTGAGTTATAAGCCCTGATCTCCAGTTACTCATGGCACTTATTGACCACTGATGAGCACAGACCAGATACTTGCTCTGTTCCAGACCAAAGCATTAACAGTGAAAGAATGGGGAGAAAGTACACATCCATAAACATGGCTGCTGAGAGTCTGGGGCTCTGTTGACTGCAATGACTCAACTGGAGAGTGGAGTCTCTGGCTGCTGCTACAGCTGGAATGTGAGTTGTCTGCTTTCTGTTATAGAACTGTAAGAGAGCTCTAGTTGGGGCACTTGAGGTCAATCACAGTCTGGGACTAAAGAAAGGAGGCCAGAGATTATACCTGACCCTGCATTATAGAAATTGTTAGAACTAAATAGAATCTAGGAAATAACAGACAGAAAAAATCCTGAAACATCTATAGCATCTCATCACATCCTAGGAGCCCTGGGACCATAGCGTGAAGATAATAAGTAAGTCAATTGGCCTGGCCACAATGTATTTAAGTATATTTTATATTTATTTATATATATTATATGATGTTACATATATGATATATAATGTTATATATGTATACGCATATATATTTAAACAAATAAGCAAAGGAGAAAGAAACTATTTTTTGTAAATATTGTCGGGAATAGATAAGACCTGGGTCCAAACTCAAAGGACAATGAAGTAAAAAATACCTAATTCTAAAACAGAAAAGACAAATGATAAATGACCATACACTCAAAAAGAATTTTTAGAAGAGTTTAAAAAAATCAAAGGAGATAAGTTGAGGAAAATTAGGAAAAAATACAAGCAATTCAAGAAAATCAAGAAAATTATGAAAGACCTCCCAAATTAAAAAGTAAATAAAAATAAATAAAAAGAGAGATCAAGAACCTCAGAAAAGAAAATAATTTGTTAATAACTTGAATTAGACAAAGGTAAGCTAACAACTTTCAAAGTCATACAAAAAATAACAAAGTGAAATTTTTTAAAAATGAAATAATTGGAAAGAATATGAAACATCTTATTATGTAAACAAATAACCTTGAAAATTGAGCAGTAAGAGGCAATAAAAGATGAGTTGGACTCTCAGAAAGTTATTTTTAAAAAAAGGAAAAGTTAGACATAATATTTCAAGAAATCATTGAGAAAAAAAACTTCCCAGAAATTCTAGAATGAGAAGGTAAAATAGAAATTGGAAGAATTTATTGATTACCACCACAAAGAAACCCCAGGATAAAATGCATAAGAACATCGTTGCTAAGACTCCTAGCTCCAAGGTTAAGGAGAAAGTAGTAGAAACACAAGAAAATAATAATTTAAATTCCATGGGATATAATCAGAATAACAAGACTTATCAGCTTCATCCATAAAAGAATGAAGAGCCTGAAACACAATATTTCAAAGAGAAAAGAACTGGGTTTACAACAAAGAATAAGATATCTAGAAAAGCTGAGCATAATTACACAGAATTTAAACAAAAAAGAATATTTAACAAAATAAAGGAGTTTTGACTATTCCTGTGGGAAAACCCAGGAATCATTAGAAATTTTGATTTTAAGATATATAAAAAGGTAAATGGGAAAGACCAATTATTATGAACCCCAAAGGTCAATAGTTCATTTCTTATGTGGGAAAATATCATCTATAATCTTTAAGAATGACATCATTACCAGGATACCTTAAAAGAGTATATATAGATAGGAGACTTAAGATTGAGTTGAATATAATGGAATGAGCTAAAACTAATACTAAAAAACCAGAAAGTGTTAAAATGGGACAATTATCTCATATAAAAGAGGAATGAGAGAAAGAAGGGAAGGAGGGGATAGAGGGCTGGTATTATTAGAAGCCTATTCTCATCAATTCTGGGTTAAAGAGGGAACAACATCAACAACTAGAAGGATAGAAGTCTTCTTAACATGGAGAGAAATAGGAGAGAAAGAGACTAGGATAAGGGAGAATCCCAGCAAGGAACTAAGGGAATAACAGAAGTAAGTACAGATTAAGAGAAAAGAGGGCAAGAGGGCAAGAAAAAGGATGGATACCAGAAGGAAGTACATATCGAGAAACAGAAGAATAAAGTAAGGGGAAAAGGGAGAGACTTAAGAGAAGAAAAGGGAAAGACTTTAGAACTGAACTCATATCCAGAAATAGAAGAACATAGTCATAATTACTACCTTTCTTTTAAACTTTTTTTGGCACGCAGTAGTGGATTCTGTTCTAGCCCTTTACCTTTACTCTCTGAATTTCCCCATTTTATATGTGTTTCTTATAGACAGTATACTGTAAGATTTTAGCTTTTAATACACTCTTTTTTTTAAACCCTTAACTTCTTTGTATTGGCTCCTTGGTGGAAGAGTGGTAAGGGTGGGCAATGGGGGTCAAGTGACTTGCCCAGGGTCACACAGCTGGAAGTGTCTGAGGCTGAACTTGAACCTAGGACCTCCTGTCTTTAGGCCTGACTCTCAATCCACTGAGCTACCCAGCTGCCCCCTAATACAATCTTAATACACTTTTAATGCTCTTACATTTTATGGGTGAGTTTATCCTCTTTACTTTCTAAGTTATGATTACTGTGAGTTTCCCTCCATCTCATTTTTTACCCTGTTTATCCTTCTTTTCCTTTCCTTTCAGTCTTTCCTTGTTAACAAATACTGTTATTTTTGACCACTGCCTCCCTGAGTTCACCATCTCTTTTGTTTGTTTCCACCTTTTCTTGTTCCCTCCTCCCTTCTTATTTCACTGTAGCACAAGATGGATATCTACTGCTAATGGCTTGTGGATGTTATTCCTGCTTTATGTGAATATAATGATGATATTATGGTTTAAACATTGCCCATCACCATGCTTCCCCATCTTCCCCTCCATTATATTGATTATTATGAGTTTCCTCATGCAAGAATGTCAGATCTATGCATAAGAGAAACGTTTTAAGCAAATAAGAGATAGAGAAAATTAAGGGAAGTAGAAAATTTTAAAATTTGTTGATAATTTAATTGGTAAATTAATGAAATTTAAAAGTTTTTGTGAAAATACATGATTACAACCAAAACAGGAAGGAAATAAGAAACTCAGAAAAATATTTGAAGCAAGTTTATCTAATAAAGTCTTCAGTTCTCAGATATAGGGAATCGTTTTAAATTTATTAGAGGACAATTAGCTGATAAATGGTCAAAGGATATGAATCAGCAAATTTCAGTTATCTATAGTCATAAGAAAAAATGGTTTAAATCTTTGCTCATTAGAGAAATGCAAATTAAACAATGTCGAGATATTACCTTATACCCATTTGATTTGCTAACATAACAGAAAAGGAGAATGAGAAATCCTTAAGAGGTTGCAAAAAACAATACGACTGACTGAATTTAACTAGAGATACTCATAGGCTTCTCTCTATGGACGTTTCTCCCCTTTATTATCCAAGAGTATTTAAAATAATTTAAGTCCAAAGAGATACTCACCAAACTTTCATGATGAAATATATGAGATTTTTGTCTACCACCCATATCTCTTAAAGGTTATGTCCTTGCCTCTGGATTCATTAGGAACATTCTATTTTTCTGAAATATAATCCCTTAGTCAAATATGTTTCCTGTGCTAATAAATATTTGATTCCTATTTTTGAGGTTTCCCATATTAGGGATTTATTTTTATGAATCCAAATTTTTTCAGTGATAAGAAGTAGCATGCTTCAAACATTTATGGGCTTCAAATCAGGAAGACTTGGATTCCTATTTTGTTTCTGATACAAAGTAGGGGCCTGACCACTAGCAAGTCACTAACATTATCTGAATTTCAGAAAACTTCCAAAAAATGCAAATTAGAGATTTTTAATCTAGGAAATAAATTACAGTTCCTTAGTCTATTTAGTGCCTAGAACACAGTTAAGCCCTGCTCTACAAAGTAGATACTCAATTTCTTGCTAAATAGTCATTGTGACCCTTTTGTTTTTCTCATATGTTAGATCAGATAGAAATTCTCATATTGAGTTTCTGAAGCAAAGAAGATTTATTTATAAATATGTAATATATGTGTTGTCCTTTTGTTTTTTGATGATACTCTTAGAAAATTAACTATGACCATAATTTCATTAATGTCAGATACCCTCACTGAGGAAACACCCTCTTCCAAAAAAGCTGAGTATATACTTTCTAACTTATTCTTCTAAAGAGGTTCCTGAGTAGAATTTTAAGTAAGTTGTCAATGGTTCACAGAATATATATATTATTGGCTAGAATTGAAGTGAGATCTCCCTGATGCTGAGGTCAGTTGCCTACCCACAATGTCAAGTGGTAACTCTAATTGTTATTATTATCAAAGAGTAAATTATTTCCCTGCTAAGTTTCTTTGATTTCTTATTAAATTGCTTTCCCTAAATAACTCTGAATAACACCTTCACAGAAAACCCATAATTCTATGAATAAGATTAAAAAAAGGTTTCTTTATAAATTATCCAATATAAGTTCCTTTTAGCCACTTATTCCATAATGTGATGAAAACTATTTGTCATTGAATCTCCAGTGTGCTTACTAGAATTACTGCACTTCATCAGCATATCACTTTCTTGAATTTTCTCAAAACTTATTAATTTATGCTCTTTTGCATAATTCAATTTTTGTCTTTTTTCCTTTAATTTCTAGGACAGCCATAAGCAATTTGTCTGAAATTCTGATCAATAAAGATTATTCTGTTCTCCCTGGTGAATAGGTTTAAAAATCATTTTTTGAGTTAAATTTTGTGTCATTCCATTGAATTTCTCTACTCAAAAGTAGAATGAATTTTTAGTTGACAGTCTATCAGATATGTGCTAATATTGAATGTGCATGAATCAGTAATCTTTTAGGCATAATAGGCTACTGGTGAAGACTTCCTTTACTAATGCAACTGAAATTCTTGGGGAGGATGTCTTGGTCTATGATAGAAAAAGGCACTTACCCAGGGTCACACAGCTACTATGAAAGTGAAATTAAATCAGTCTTAATGATTCTGAGACCCATTCTCTAGCCAGTAATCCATAATGCCTCAATATAATAATGGTAATAATTTTAGGCAATAGTAGCACTGAAGAAGCTCTTTAAGACCTATAGGACTCTTGGCTTATTTTATTTAATGTATCCACACAACAGTCTTGTATGGGCAATTGTAGTATTATCCTCACTTTGCAGTTGAAGAAAGTGAGTCCAAGAGATATTAAGAAACTTTTACAAAGTTACATAGCTAGCAATTATTCAAGACAGGAGCTGAGATTAGTTCTTCTATTTCTAATCCAGAATATTATTAACTATGCCACTTTGATACTAACAATGACTGCAGTAACAGCAGTACTACAACAAACAAAAACAATGAGGACCAGTAAATTATATTTGTGTGTTTACATTATACATGTGTGGATATATATATATATATA
>NW_025350433.1:0-4255 GCF_016433145.1 Gracilinanus agilis
GGAAGGAAGATCCATTAAGTACCTACTGTGTATCAGGCAAAGTCCTAAGCACTTCTTATAAATATTATCTCATTTGATCTTCACAATAACCCTGGGAGGTTTATAATTATTTCCATTTTATAGTTTAAGAAATTGAGGGAAACAGAAGTGAAGTAGCTTGCCCAGGGTTACATGGCTAGTAAGTATCTGAAAAAGGATTTGAAATCAGGTCTTTCTGACTTTAGACCCAGCCCTTTATTCATTAAGCCACTTAGTTGCTACTTCTAGGCATGTAAAAGATATTATATTCAATAAATTTCTAATTTAATATATTAGTAATTAGCATATATCTCTAGTCCCAAAGCAAAAAAACATATGTAGTGATAAAGGAAATCTCTGCAAAGCCAGAGCAAAAATATAAAACAGAAAGGAATAAAAAACAAGATTTTTATTTGCCAAATTAAAGGCCAACATGGTGTTCCATATGATCTCTTTCATCTTTAAATAAAACAAGCTCAACAGAATAAGCTACTATTCCATTTCTTGTGGTGTTTACAGATTGCATGCCATGATTATGGGTAGTACTTACCTAAATTAAAACCAACTCAAGCAGGTGACACTGATTTTGCAGAACAGTGTAGGGACAGAGGGATTAGCTAATTTTACAGCTGGCTTGCTTTTTGCAACCTTACCTAATGCAACACTAGGCTTCTCTTGGAAGATTTCACAATATTACTTCCTCTTCTTGCCTGACCGGATCCTGGAGGTACTTAGCTCAAGCAGTAAGAATGTTGCCCTCAGTTCACAAAAAGTACAACTATGCCAAAAGAATCTGATCCTCAGTAGGAACGGTTACTAGCCTGTTCAGTTTTATGGTAGACATGCTTCAATGCATTCATGTTCTATAATCTTAGAGGTTGAAAGGGTCTGTGTGATTAGCTGGTTCAATGTCTTCTTGTGTAATAGTGAATGTAAAATTATTAAATATAATATTAATAAAAAAAGATTGGTTGCTGTTTATAATATTAACTTTCAAGTCAGGAGTCAGTTAGTAGTTCTTAACAATTAAGTTTTTAATAAAAACTGGAGATATAGAAAAAAGGGAAATGTAGGAAAGGGACAGAAATTTTCACCTAGCTAAATACCCAAGCTGAATCAGGAACCCCGCCAAAGTTTGCAAAAAGCGGACACTACACAGCAGGCACCAGAGCTCCCACTCAAGACCTTCTTCCACCACCAAGTCAACCCAGAGAAAGACTGAGAGAGAGAGAGAGCCCTCCCCTCATGCATCACACCTCTGTCCCCCTACATCACAGAAAGTACACCCACAAAATGGGATGCAGGGTAAGACAAACTTAGGGAGTAGTTTCTATCCACACACTTGGCATAGAGGAAGAAACAGAGAACCTGTGGTGTGACCTGCTCAGGGACACTCCACTAAAGAGGGACACGTTTAAAAAGGAATTAAACCCGCATATGCACTCACTGACTCGGTGTCCCTTCCACTGGACTACATTACATGCATTGATGAGGATAGTTAAGATCTCTATCAATAAATATTGACTAAGTACCAATAATGTATGAAACATATCTCATTTCTTGTTTATAAATGATGGCTAGCATCATGTGTAACTCCTGCATGTCTGAAATAGTTGTACTTTATTCACTGATGGAAATGGGAACTGGCTTGGATGCACTGGAAAATACTCCATGTTTCTACACAAATACCATGTGTTAGATAATCCATTTGAATGAACAGAAACAAAAAAAGAAACAAAACAAAAGAAAAAAATTGTCCAAGACTTAAGATTGATTGACTCTTTTTCTTCCTTTCTCTGCCATATTTTGCAATTATTAGTGCTGCTTTTCAGTTCTTCAATAGACCAACATTTAGTATAGTGGCTGGTCTATAGTATTGGCCAGCTGACTCATTTAGGACTTCATCACTCTCCTAACACAAGTGTGTTTTTCTTTCACATTTAGGAAGAAAGTCTTCATGAGTTCTTACACTCATTCTTTCATCACCTTATGTGCTACCCCTGGTTATTGGTCTCTCAGAGACCTTGAATGGGCTGGTTATCTCTGACCAGCCCCTTCTGGTCACTATTGAAGGCTTTTTCCAGATTGGTTAGGAATGGTTAGAACTTGTGTTGTGTTGGCCTAATTTTTAAGAGGCTGGGGTCAACAGGAGAGTATGATGAGGTCCTGGAAGACTTTATTGGATGGACTCTTGTTAGAGATGAAAACAAAAATAAAAGAAAACAGGAAATATATTTTATTTGGCAAACCACATGATACTTTCACTAGTCACTCTGAATAGGTTGTGACTTGCAGTAAAATAATATTATAAGGCCAAGGTCAGAATGCTATGGTCTAGAGAGCTCAGATGTTAATAGTTTAATCCATATTTTATTTTGCAATTGCATTTTCTATCAACTTTGACACAGAAGAGTTTGTCTGCAGGCTGGCTTTACTGAATTAAGTAGATTGCCTAACAACAAGAGACATGAAGAAAAAAAAAAAAAACACTTGACTTTGTCCAATAACTGCTCAGGTTGAATAAATGAATTAACATTCCTTGATTTGTTATCACTGCTTTTAACAAGAAGATTGCTATGCCAACAAAGGCACCCTCCCAAAGCAATAACTGTTTTGATGGGAGCAGGCTGTATCCAAAAAATGTGTGTGGGGTGGAGATGGTATGAGAAAGCAATGCTAATTCCATGCATACCATTCCAAGAGTACCATTAGGTTAGATAAGCAGTACCTGCAGGATCTCATAAATATTTCTCTTGCACAATCTAACAAGCTCTTCTTCACATTTTTTCACTAATGAACTTATATATGAGTGTAAATGCCTTTAACCTGCTCAATCCATTCCTCGCCCATAATGGCTGAACCCTTGGGGAAGGGAAGTACTGGTGTGAGGTAGTTTTAGAATTACCCCAATAAGATCCAGGTCCTCTCTATAATGTCACAAGATTTTCCCTACTCATCTTATACCACTTCCTCTGCATCTGCTCTATGGTCAAATGATTGGATGACTCTACAGCTGACAAATCATCTTATACTTTCCTATTTCTTTGCTTGGAATGAATAACCTGCCCTCTCCACTCTACCTTTATCCATTAAATATTACCCAAGTCCTTTCCTACTCTACACCCAGGCAGAAATCTGTTTTCTTCCCTCAAAGCTCTCAAGGAACTATATTTGTATAACTCTTTAACTCATTTAGACTCTAGTTTGTGCATTAGTTGTAAGCTTCCTCCTCTTCCCAACTAAACTCTAAGCTCTTTGAAGATAGCGACTTTGGTCTTACATCCAAAATATATAGCAAAGCCCTTAAATAATATATGTTTCTTGACTCTGCTGGCAAACATTGTTGGAGCTGGTTGTTGGTGGAAGAGTGGGAACTCTGAATAGCTGGAAGGTAACCTTTGGGATATTTGGGAAAGGGAAAGCAGAAAGACAGGTCAAGTGAGAGAAGAATGATTTGGGTAGAGATACATCAATACAATTTTTACAAGGACCAATGGAAGTTATGCTAGCCAGTGAGCAACTCTACAGCAGATAATCTCAAAACAAACAATATTGAACCATCTCGATATAAAAAAATATAGATTTTTATCCCATACATAAAAGGGAAACTAAGGAATTATCCATTCAGAAGATTGATTACACTAGATTTTTTCTTTAGAGATTTTTTTTCTTTAATAGGCAATCAATATCCTTCACTGTTTTCTTATTCCTGATACCTCAGTATGGAATAGAGGTGACTTTGGGCTCTAGGAGACTGTGGCTGAGAACTATAACTTACTTAATGGTATATTTATTCCAATGGCTAATGGGCTAGAATAAGTTTAGCTGGATACTCTGTAAGCATCAGTTTCACAGTTAGAAGAAACTTCAAAACTGACTGGTCTCAAAATGTACTTAAGCAAACCCCATTCTACAAGTGGTCAAATAGAAACTTGAAAACATATACAGGAGATCATAAGGTTTAACATAGATAAGGACATTAAAAATTCATCTAGGTCTTCCTAATTTTATAGAAGAGGGTGCTAAGGCTCAGAAAGGTCAAGTGACTTATCCATGATCAGAGAATAAGTATTAGAGCAAAAATTCAAAGCCTAGATCTTGGAACTTTGCATTCAATGATCTCAGCAAAGGTATCTATTGAAATGAAGGGGTTGGAGTGGAGAGTCTCAAGGCATCCTTTAATAGATTTCACAAGGAGCGTGTGTGTGTGTGTGTGTGTGTGTGTGTGTGTGTGTGT
>NW_025350434.1:0-3827 GCF_016433145.1 Gracilinanus agilis
GGGAAGGGAAAGGAGGGGAGGGGAAGGGAGAGGAGGGGACAGAAGAGGAGAGTAGGGATATTTTAATCTGCTTTCTGAGTCCATCACTCTCTATCTGGAAATGAGTAGTATGGCTAGTATCATAAGGAATCAGGAATCATACTTTATCATTGAGCTGAACAGTTCCCAAATCTTTGAGAGTTAACTGTTAATGCAACATTGTAATTGTATAAATTGTTCTTCTGGTTCTGCTCACTTCACTTGGCATTGGTTCATACAAGTCTTTCCAGGTTTTTCTATTACTACTCTCTCATCATTTCTTAAAGTATAATAATGTTTCATTACCTTCATATATGAGATTATATTCTTAGAGGGTTTCCTCAACCACAGAGGTTGAGTGGCTTGCCTAAGGCCACAAATCAGTACAAATAATTGGAGGAATAACATGAACTCAAGTGTCCTGGAATTTCAAGTCAGTCCTCAATTTGGCAAACTACAATATCTTTGTTTGAGTAGTAAGAAGGCAAATCACTTTTAAGTTTCAAAGAATTCAAAATTTGAATTTATGAGGAAAGATTTCTTTTCTATGGCTTGTAAGGAAGTATAAGGAATATCCTTTAAATAATAATCAACTGAGTAACTATTGTATATTTAACACAAAAAACATTGACATGACTTTGATAAGTTGTTTTTACTATGTATTCATTTTTTTATTTAACCCCAAATGATGTCCTATCTTCTTTGAAACATGAACATTAATCAATCCTAACTATGAACTGTCATTGCCTACCACTGAAATGGACACATATCATCAAATATGGTTGCATAGCCCTGACCTTCCTAAAAATAGACTTTAATTACTATCACTCTTGCACAAATATTTTTGTAAACATTCCAACAAGTTAACTTTTCAGTAGGAGCCAGGCTTTAGAAACTTTGGTAAAATGACTTCTCTATTCATGTGATTTGAAATTTGATGCTAATTTTCCTACCAAAAAAATAGGGGAAAGTATATTTTGAAAAATCCCAACAAGCAAGCATTTGGGGTTTGAACACACACACACACACACACACACACACACACACACACACACACACACACAAAATAAACAACAGTTTCCTGTTCTTCATAAAAAAAAAATAATAAAAGGTTAGGTAATGATGACAAATAGTATTTTGCCAGTATTCAAAATTGTATTACCTTGAAAATGTACTCAATAAAATAATGGCAGGTAATGAAGATAATGTAAAGGAGTCAATATATCCTTTTTCAAGGTCAGAGTAGTTTAAAAGGAAGCAGCAAGGTGGTTTAATGGATAGAGTATTGGACCTCGAATCAGAAAGATCTGAGTTCAAATACATCCTCAGAAACAGATCATCTGTGTGTTTCTGGCCAAGTCACTTAATCACTGTTGGCTTTAACCATGGGAGAAGGAAATGACAGAGCACTCTAGTATCTTTGCCAAGAAAATCCAATGGACAATATTGATGTGCTATAGTCTATGGGATCATAACACATCAGAAACAGCAATAAATTAAACTAATACCGAAGTGTTGGATTATTTCAAGTCATGTTAATAGCTAAGTGCCTTCATTACAAACTGGAGGACAGTCACCAGTATTCTGCTCCTATGGTAATTATTGTGGGTGGGTAAAGAAAAAAATCTGATTATAACCATCTTGCTGGACAATCCAGAAGCCCACTAGAAAGTGTTACCTTCATTTTTTTTAAACCCTTACCTTCTGCCTTAGAATCAATATTCTGCATTGGTAAGGGCTAGGCAATGGGGGTGAAGTGACTTGCCCAGGATCACACAGCTGGGAAGTGTCTGAGGCCAGATTTGAACTCAGGACCTCCCGTCTCTAGGCCTGACTCTCAATCCATTGAGCTACCCAGCTGCCCCCAAAATTGTTACCTTCAAACGCCAGTTGGCCTCAGTCTGTCAAACACCATTCCCTCAAACTGCAGTGTACTGCAGAAGTGAAGAATAAAAATGATCAGTAGAAGTCTCACCTCTCCTGTCTTTGTTGAGGATGATTTCCATTATTAACTAATATGAGTTACCTAATTTAATTATTCTAGAATTTATTAAATGTGTTTACAAATGGAAGTCACTTTTAGACATGACTGCTAACTGCTTTAAATATTGAATTTGGCATTCGTCTTGTTTGGAAGGCAGCAGGCTTAACTAACTCTTCTGCCTATACTTTAAAATAAACATTATGATATTTCCTAATTTTAAATAAAGTGGAATCTCTGAGACCTGAGATCAAGAAATTTTTAAAACAACAACAACAACAACAACAACAGGGAACTGCTAAGTGGCTCAGTGTATTGAGAATCTGGTTTAGGGACCAAAAGTCCTAGATTCAAATCTGACCTTGGCGAGTTCCTAGCTGTGTGACCATGGTCAAGTCATTTAACCCCTATTGCCTAGCCCTCACTATTCTTCTGCCTTGGAACCAATGCCCAGTATTAACTCTAAGATGGAAGGTAAGGTTTGTTTTTTTAAAGAATAAATAAAATGAAATGAAATAAAGCAGAAAGAATTAAATAAAAACTACCATCATTGATTTTTATGCCAGTGCTAGAAATTCTACTTATTCTCAAGAAATGGTCACACAAGGAGAAATTCCTCTGGAAGTGTTAGGAACAGAGAACAGTGAACCAAATAGAACGGGACCAAAAGTGAAGAAACCCAGAACTGACTCTCAAAGCCATGAAGGGTTTTCCACCGCTACTCAGGAGAGAATCAACCACGTATTCCTCTTAACCATATTTTGAGATAACGACCGTCTTCCAGAAGTCACTAGCTCATCCGTACCAAAGAGAACAGTCTTCTGGGAAGGGCAGGGAAGAGATGGCTGTCCGAGTTATTACGGGAAGAAAGGAACCACGAATTGGTGGTTGCTCAAAAAGAAAACAGAACAAACACCAATGGCGACCACTCGCTTGGAGATGGTCCCTGAAAATGAGGCTCCATTTACAAAGAGAAGCCATAGAAGAAACAGGCGAAATGCAGATGGAAACACGCCACTCTTCACAAAGATTTCCTTTGTGAATTTTCCTCTCGTGTATGCAGTATGAGGCTTGTTTCACAACATGATGAAGAGGGAAATAAGTGTCATAGGATAACATACGGAGTACCTGCCTTGTTGGGATTGGAGGAGGGAAAAAGAGGAAAAAAAATGAGACGTAGATTTTTGGACAGAGCTCCTGGGAGACTTGGCTTCTCTTCGATGAGCATACGTACGAGAATGGATTCTATATTTATGAGGAAACGTCTTGTTGTTACTTCTTATTTCATGTTACTTATAAAAAATAAACAGTAACTTTAAGAAGAAAAACAATAGTTGGTTGGTTACAATTTGTTCTCCATAAACTACTTCTGGAAGGGCGATACATGAAGCCGGGGAAGTAAGTATTCTATTCTTATCATTATTCATTCAACTAGGCTTTACTTACCCTTCTCCATGTAATTTGAGGAAGACAGTGCTTGTACCCATTACAATACAACTGTACCTCTCCTAGGAAACACACTGAGTTTTGACACTGCAGTTATGGAGAACACTACAGGACATTATCTAATAGCACCCAATTTTAATTTATTTTATTTTACTTCTGCTTCTTTGAAATTATAGTAAAGCTCTGCAGATATTTTGTTTAACCCTTAACTTCTATGTATTGGCTCCTAGGTGGAAGAGTGGTAAGGGTGGGCAACAGGGGTCAAGTGACTTGCCCAGGGTCATCACACAGCCAGGAAGTGTCTGAGGCCGGATTTGAACCTAGGACCTCCTGTCTCTAGGCCTGACTCTCAATCCACTGAGCTACCCAGCTGCCTCCCTCT
>NW_025350435.1:0-2270 GCF_016433145.1 Gracilinanus agilis
TCTCTCTCCCTCTCTTTTATCAATAAATAATTTTAATTTAATATTGTCTCCAAGAAAATGTTAATCATAGCAGTATTATAATCTAATAGAATATGATTTAAATGGTGACCATTTTGTTTTTATTCTCTAATACCCTTAAATCTTCATGAGTGAAATTTTATACCTTCCTAACATTTTTTCCTAACCCTTGTTCCTTTTTGATTAAAGAAAAGATCCTCTTTTGTTTATAAGCAATTGCTGAACTTTTCCACTTTTGTTTATGCTTTTGTTCCTAATGAAAAATATTACTCTTGGGCTCCTGGTGATACCACAGAGGACATGTCCTTGTAATGATTCTTATTCAAAATGTACTTGTCCTAGATCTCATCCCTTTAGGGCTAAGGGTAGCAATTAGGCTGGCAGTGATGGGGCACCCAGAGTGGATGCTACAAAGGAGGAGAAAGCTAATTGGCCAAGGGAAAAAAGCACCAAAGACAAATTTTACTGACTTCTCCATTTGCCTAAGGCCCTATTAAATATGCCTTTAAGCAAACATGTTCAGCTCAGTTGGTGTTTCCTAAAAGTCTCTGGTTTATTGTTCACATTTTCCTATTATACCCTCTTAAATCTCTCAAAATAATATTATGTCTTTCTCTGGAAGAAAGAGTTAAAAAAGAATCATGGATATTTACTTTTTTCACTGAGAATAGGTGACCTCTGAAAAATTGTGGTTTTTTGGCTTATTTGATAAGAAGCATGAGGATAAAGGTTATGGCTTGAGGGTTGACAACAATTTGATTATTGTTTCCTTGGAAACTGATCACAAAACAAGAAGAATAGAACCAATGACAAGTATTACATTTTGTACGTGGGACCATATTTCACTGGAAAATTCACATTTGTCTGTAAAAACATAGTAAAGTTTGATATGCATATCCAGGGGAGTAAAGATGAATATGAATGTAATATATTTTCTTTATTTCTTAAAAATTTCTTTATATGTTTTAAGCTTTCACACTAATAATTAAATAATTATACTACCTTAGTAACATATATGTATGTATACATGTGTGTGCATATAATGTATTTGTGTGTAATATGTAATGGAAGTGGCAACCTGCATGGTTACTGGGATAACATCTATGTGGAGATTCTCGTAAGCTTGCTTCCGAAAGAATTTTGTTAATGTACAAGGGAAATACTTTGGAGACATTGAGAAACATGTTATAGTTGATTCAATATTTTGAAGAACTGGCTCTTTGGTTAGATATAAGGGCATTCGAAAAGACCTATCAGCTTCAGTTATATCCTCTTTGCTTCATTCATTTTTTGGAGGGGAGTTAAGTAACTTTTGCTTATGGCATTTTTATTGTTATTGATTAATTTCAGTCACTTCATGATTCCAATTGGGAGATTTTGCAAACTTGCTTTTGTTGATTCATTTAATGTTTATAAATACTGATATTTTTTGAATTACTGGATAATAATAGTGACTAGTGAGAAATGTTCATTTTTTGCATTTAAATAGACAGACTACTCTTATTATTTTGAGTTCTATATTATTTTTAAGATCCTTATGTCCTACAAATCCATAGAATAAGATTTCTATGTTATGAGAAACCTCAAACATTTAATTTTGTTTACTGTTTTTTCTATCTTAACATTGCTTTCCTATTGAGTCCATGTAGACTTCCATTTAGATTTCCCTTGAAGTAGTAGGAAAAATTAAGGAAAACTTGGCATGTCCATTGGAATAAGGAACCAGAGAAAATTTGTCAGCAAATTTAAATATATATGAGTATGCATGCATTAATACATTTTCAGGGTAATGTGCTTGTTTCTTCCAAACTTCTTTACACTTTTCCCTGCAGATCTCTTAAAACAGGGAATTCTCCTGCCAGAAATGTGTGGTCCGAAGCATGTTTAATAGTGTCTCTCTTGTTTACCTAATCTCTCCTATGAGTATATATTTTATTATTAAGAGTCTCAGATGATTATTGCTTATAATGTGCTTTGCTATCTAGGAATGCTAGGTCATCTTCCTCTGGCCTATTATTATGATTCCTTATTATTGCCTTTGAACTTTTTAATTTTTTGCATCTTAAAATGAATTTTGTTATTATTTGTTCAATTTTTTAAAATAAGACATAGGTAGTTTGATTGGCATAATGGTAAATTGGTAGGTTAATTTAATTATTGTTATCATTAATAACATAAAACATAGTATATTCAGTTATTTGGTGTTTTCTTTATTTTTGCATTATTTTTATATTATTTTATAATATATCATG
>NW_025350436.1:0-2545 GCF_016433145.1 Gracilinanus agilis
CATCATCATTACCTTTTCAGGGTATTCCTTACTAAAATCCAAATTAAGACTCCATCTCCCACATTTACTCATATATATTTTCCCTGGTTGAAAAGCTCCACTTCTTTCCTGCTCGCCACATCCTACCCATCCTTCAGGGCTGAACCTCACACAAATTGATTCCTTTACATAATCTAGTCCAGAATGGTCCCCTTCTCTCTTCTGATCTGTTGCTGTATTCAGCTTGTCATTTCTACTTCAATTCAGTAAAGTTATGATTGAATTAAAAGCATGGCACATCAAGACGACTTTAGTTCAAATTCCTCATCTGCCACATTTTGCTTGTGTAACTAGTTAGTTATGTAACCTCTCAGTATCTCCACACAATTTTCTAAGACTATATGTTTCAATATACATGCAGATCTGCTTTAATAAAGGGAATTTCCTCCCTGAGAATTCCCCATAACAGAGAAATTATAGTTCCAATTCAAATTTTTAAAACCTCCTAAGTTTGTTGTTGTTCAGTCATTTTTCAGTCATATCCAGCTCTTTATTAACCCCATTTGAAGTTTTCATACAAAGATACTTGAGTAGTTTGCCATCTTCTGATCCAGCTTGTTTTACAGATGAGGAAATTGAGGCAAATTAGATTAAGTAACTTGCTAAGTGTCACATAGCTAAAAAGGTGTCTGAGGCCATATCTGAATTCAAGAAGGTAAGATTTCCTAACTCCAGGTCCAGAACTCTATTCACTGCCACCTAAACTGCCCTAAAACCCCTAAGTGCCTATAATGTATAAGACCCTGACTTGACAGGCATCCATATACAAATTTGTGGTATCTGTTACCAAATTCCTTTTACTTCACAACTTTGCCACAAGCCAACCTGCATCCAAATCTTCCAGAGAGTTCTTTAAATAGTCCTGGAAGAGAGAGGCTCCCAAATCCAAACCTATTCACATGACAGATGAAGAAACTAAGAATGAATAAGGTTAAGTGACTTGCCCAAAGCCACACAGTGTCTGAATATCTAGTATATAGAATGGAATTAGACAATGAAATCTTTGGCAGGTTCAGAGAAACTCTATAAAATTGGCCACATAAATTTCTACAATGCCAGAACATTCCACAGCTACCAGGGGAAATATTCTTCTGCTTCATCATGGTGTCAGAGAAGGAGTACGTGTTTGGAGTCAGGACACCTGGGTTCATGTTCTACGTCACTCAATAAAGGTAAAATTTTTAAGGGAGATTCATATGAAAATAAAGATAAGAATAGCACAGGGATGAGAGGACATGAAGGTGTAGAACTCTACCCTTTAAAAAAAATGAAACCTTACTTTCTCTCTTAGAATCAATTCTGTGTATTGATTAAAAGGCAGAAGAGCAGTAAGGGGTATCAGGCCATGGTGGTTAATTGACTTGCCCAGGGTCACAGGGCTAGGAAGTGTCTGCGGTCAGATTTAAACCTAGGACCTCTCATCTTTAGACCTGGCTCTCAATCCACAGAGCCACCCAGTTGCCACCTAGGACTCTACCTTAAGGGCAGAAAGGCTCAAAAAGATGGGACCATTGTCCAAAATGGCAGAGAATCAAAGTGTAAGAAAATATTTATTTTCAATGATGTACTGGGCACTGGGGTATTTATCTTTGTATTTGTTTCTCTTTTCTAGTGCCTAGAATAATGCTCTACATATAGAAAAGACTTAAAATATGTTTATATATTTAATATCAAATTATATATCAAATTCAATTTGGTTTTTCACATTGTTCAGAACACTATTGGTAAGGAGGCTTCTTGAATAAATTAGTGAATGAGTAAACAAACAGCAGTATATAAGATTCCATGATGGAGTCTACAAGATTGGATTGCATTCGTGGCACCCCAGCTGACCACTTGTCAGGTAATCAGAATTAAGTAAGTAGAAGATAAACTGAAAATACAGGCCATGTACACAAAAGGTAGCCAAACATCCAAACAAAAGGGCAAGAAATCTAACCAAGCTAGCAAAGCATCGGGCCTTCAATTACGTCCTGTTTCTTTTCTTAGAAGTCACAGCCTCCTCATGGATTTCCATGGAGGAGCCAGTTTTCCCATCAGCTCTGAAGTAATTCTTTCCCTTCAGAGGCTATTTAGGAGCCTCCTATCCTCCAAGCAAGATGTTTCCCTTTTTCCCCTTTGATAGTTTCTGGGTGCTTTCATGTAGCTTTAGTGGATTCTAGCAATGTATGCTTTGAGTCCAGACTCCATTTTCATGTGGTTAGTAGAGAAAGGTATTAGATATGGACTTCAGATGTCTGTTTTCTAGCCCAGCAAGCCATTTTCTAGCAATGGGAACCCGAATCAAAGGCAGGCAATTGATTTTGTTCATTGGGAAATATATCTTGGACATACATGACAGATGGACAATGAACTGTGGACCCCAGATTGTAGAGAGCTGAAATGAACAGTCCGGATTGCATTTGAGACATTGCAAGACACTTTAAACAATCTAAAGTTAATTGACCTAAGGGAACATATTCCCTTATATCAGAGGTTCTATTATATTCCTAGGACTCAGCACAGT
>NW_025350437.1:0-1436 GCF_016433145.1 Gracilinanus agilis
TATATATATTAAATATGTGTATATTTATAATATAAATATGCCCTTAAATATAAGGACAGCATCTTTGTTTCCTTTCTATATCTCCTCCAACACAAAAAAGATTGCCTTAAACATATTGAATTAAATAGTTAAGATGACATTAATCTCTAAAAAAGATACCATTAGTACTTATTATCCTATGCCCACTTTAATCATGAAGTGATAACAAGGCAGAGTAGAGAATTTTCAAATGCATCCTTTTCAGACCACAATGCAATAAAAATTATATTCAATTAAAGAAAAAAGAGGTGAGGATTCCATAAAGGAAAGGAAAGTCAATATGGAGTGAGGTTATATGATTCTGAATCTTAGTTATCTTAATTATGATTAAGTACATGAGCTTGGGCAAGTAAACTTCTCTGGGTCTTGTCATATCCATTGGATTAGAGGTATCCTCTACAATCCCTTTCTTCTCTAAATTGATTATCCTATGAATGATCTGGCCTTTTTCTCAAGGCTTCATGTTCTCTATCAGTTGCTGATAACACCATTGCTATCTCTGATCACTGAGTAGCAGAAGGTGGGTCACCCTAATCAAGACTGTTAGTCTATTCTAAGGCTGCCCCTGGAGAGTTAATTCCAGACAAATATATGGTACAGTGAATAAAGAGTTGGTTTGGAGTCAAGAAGATCTGAGTTCAGGTCTTCCTTTTGATGCACACTTGCTATGTGATCCTGGTCAAATCACAATATTCTAATACTCTAAAATTATGAACAACAACAACAATAATAAAAAGCATTTAAATAGCATTTACTCCATGCCAAGAACTATGCTAAGAGATCTCATTGGATGCTAATAATAACCCAGAGAGTTAAGTGCTATTATTATCTCCATTTTATAGATGAGGAAACCAAGGTAAACAGAGGCAAGTGACATGCTCGGGAAGACTGAGATAGTAAGTGTCTAATGCTGGATTTGAATTCAGTTCTTTCTGATTCCAAGCCTGATACTCTATCCACTGCACAACTCAGCAACACAGTTGGAGAGGAGGTGCTAACCTGTATCAGTAGGAGTGAAATCAAGCATCTGTTGGATTTCTCTATCCTATTTGGTTACCATATCCCTATGACGTCACTGATGCAAATTCCCACATCCTTTTCCAATGCTACATGTCCTGGATATTTTCTGTTACTTCTTATATTCAAACTATTGTTGTTCATACTCTGTGATCTATTTATATCTAACATACTCTTTCTGTAAACCACAATTTTCATTCCTGAAAGAGCACAGTGTTCCATGATTTATAATTGTATAGCTCTGTGGAGGAGAATATCAGTGTTAAAAATAAGGCTTCTTTTGTCATTAGGGAAGTAAGATAAAAAGATTTAAGTTCTCCCTATGTGCCAGGTACTGTGCTGAGTCCTAGGAATATAATAGAACCTCTGATATAAGGGAA
>NW_025350438.1:0-1249 GCF_016433145.1 Gracilinanus agilis
TCCTTCCTTCTATTCTTTGTTTCTTTGTTTCTTAGTTTCTTCCTTTGTTTCTTCCTTCCTTCCTTCCTTTCTTCCTTTGTTTCTCTCTATTTAGATTATATATGCTTGATTTTAGAGAAAACTGGAGGCTTCATAATTCAGGAGTGTTTACTCAAGTGTAAGAAAATACAAATGCAAAACGTACAGCTAGCATTAAGATAATTTTAACACAATTTAAGTTATTTCAAATTTTCTTTTTTAATGTAACAAAAATGTATTGAGTTTACTGAATGAAGAATCCTGGCATCCAGGTGGTACCAGATAGGGTACTAGACCTAGAGTCAGGAAGACTCATCTCACTGAGTTTGTATCTGGCCTCAGATTTCGCTAAAATGAACTGTAAAAGCAGACAGCAAATCTCTTCAGTATTTTTGCCAAGAAAACTCCAAATGGGGTCATGAAGAGTTAGACACAACTAAAACAATTGAACACCACCAACAAATATCCCATTTTGCTAGACTTCAGAAAAATAGGAGAATTAAATAAAACAAAGTGTTTGACCTAGATTCAAGTCCTGCCTCTGACACATATTGGCTGAATGACCCTAGGCTAGTCACTTAATCTATTGGTATTTTGGAAAATTCTCTGAGGCAATAAGTTATATAGAAAGTGTCAACACGCATTAATAAAAGGTTTTTTTTTTTCATCCAGGAGTTCCCTCTATCCATGAATTCATAGGACCTGTCCTTATTCCCCTAAAACTGTTAGCAGAATTTTAATAACTCAACAATCAACTAAAATGTTGGGGGAAAACATTTTAGGGAATTGGCATGATGAGGAGAAAGCCTCAGAAGCAGTAAGAATGGGCTATGCCCCATGCATAAGAAATGATTATTTCATTTTTTCCCATAGTAAAGAGTTAAGTGAGAATGTTTGAAAAGTATCATAGCCTAAAGATATATAACCAAAAGTCAATAGCAACATCAACAAACACAAGAGAATTTGTCACCTTCTGGTGACATCTCTATCCAGATTGAAATTGGAATATGTCATCATCAGTCTTTTGGGGATAGTTTATTATCAGTACCAATCCTCATAATCAAATGGAAAACTCACCAGTATGTACTGATCCAAATATGTCTAGATAAATGTCTCAGCTGTGTCAGTGATTTTTTTTGCTAGATTTCTTTTAACAATAGACTGATTTATGCTGCCTATTTTATTTCTCAAGCTTTTCATAGAACTATGTTATATATATATATATATACAT
>NW_025350439.1:0-7712 GCF_016433145.1 Gracilinanus agilis
TATACACACATATATATATATATATATGTATATATATATATTTCCTTGGGAACAGCTTGGGAATTAAATTTCTCATTTCTTATCAAGAATGTAGGTATTTAAACTAGTGTATCAGAAATAAAAGTTTTAGGATGCTGTCCTTTAATTGTAGTAAGTATGTGAGATTGCCCAGCAAATATAACTTTTCTTTCTTTGGGGGAAGGGGGGGGTTAGAGGAATTTCCATTATTATGAAGAATTTATTTTTATATTAGGTGCCATTCTGATGAGAGTAAGGTTTTGTTTTGTAAATAATTTCTTAAAGCATGTTGAAAATTTATATTAGCATCCTCACTTGTCAATTAAATTGCTATCATCCTAAGTTGAATTAGATGATTAGTTCATTTTGAGTTCTGATCTAGCTTCTTTTGTCTTTCTGGAAGAAGGAGAAAACATTGTCTACTGCATTTGAAAGCAAATTACAATCCTTTTATTCTTCCTGTTGAATTAAAACCTGTTACATTCTAAAGTGTGAGACAATAAAGTGTATATAGGGAAACCAAACTTTGCAAACTTTGCCATTTAGGAGAGTAAATTAGTTCAGAATGAAAGACTCCAATAAAATTAAATGGATACCTATTTTTTTAGTTAGTTCAGTTATGCAGCTCTATTTGATAGGTAATTGATTAGGTCAGACTATTAAACCATTTAGCCTGGCATGTACATTGTGTGTGGCAATAGGAACCCTACTGTGAATTGGAGTATATTAAATAATCTTCAGGAAGTTTAACAAAGAACATGTGAATGCCCCAAAACTTGAAGTAAAGCATGTTTGTTCCAAACACAGTTGCTTTGCCTGGGTTTTGCCCATCAAATTGAAGAAACGCTAATCTTGTATTCAGCAGCTGGGTTTGTGGAATATTTTTTTCCTTCTTGGAGGGGGTTAATTAGCCTTCTTTCAAAATGTGGCCTATTTAGCTGTAGATTCACATGATTCAGCCAGAGCTAGCTGTACAAAGCAGAACCGTTAACAGGCGGGTGTGTCCAACTGCTTAATTAGCCAGAATAAAAAGGTCCTTTGTCAAACAAGCATCTGTTGCTCGTGACACACCTGACAGCCACATTAGGCAAGGATGACTAGACTGAAATTGTGCATGTCTCTCCTGCAATAATATACAGCTCATTTACATATGGGCTACATCACTGACAAACTGCAGGGGTTTATTTAGCTTATCAAAATGGATTAGTGTGGCTGTATTTGTGACTGATAAACAAATATCACTTGAAAGGAGTACTGTGAAGGAACTAAACTAACTAAATTACTCCCAAACATAAACAAGGCCTCAGAAACAACTGTTGGATGAATAGAAACACCTAAAATATAGAGACAAACCATTGCATGTTATCTCTAATAAGAAACCTGTTAACACACTAAGGCATTAATTTCATGTGGGTGAACCATGCATTACAGAAAGGCTGCAAACAAACCCAAATCCTTTGAATCTGCCCATTTTAAACCATTGGGATTAAATGATCTTTTTAATGGAAATTGGCAGAGGGGTTAAATTCCCCAAACATGCGTTAACATTTTAATTGATCTGCTGTTAAATCAGTTCATGGAATTCATCAATGAAAATGCTTCTGGCAGAATACTTATTATGGGTTTTATTGCTGTTTCATTCAGAAAGGGGAACAGTTATGACTTCAATATGGTAGATAAGATGCTTATCTTTTTAGAAATACTAAGTAAATGTTTTTGGTTGATATTCCAAAGGAATACAAACACATAGACACAACTGAATTTGGAACCAATAGATCTATGTTCACATTCTGGCTCTGCTATTTTTTTATACCTGTGTGATCCTAGGCAGTTCATTTACCCTCTGAATATGTTCATCTGCATAGGGAAGGGGGGTTGGATTAGATCAGTGATTCCCAAAGTGGATGCTACCGCCCCCTTGTGGGTGCTGCAGCAATCCAGGGTAGCGGTGATGGCTACAGGTACATTTATCTTTCCTATTAATTGCTATTAAAATTTTTTAAAAATTAATTTCCAGGGGGCTAAGTAATATTTTTTATGGAAAAGGGGTGGTAGGCCAAAAACGTTTGGGAACCACTGGATTAGATGATTTTTAAAGTCCTTTCCTGTTCAAAATTCTCTCCTCTGTATTCCATAGGCTATAATTTGTGAGCAATGTCATCCTTGAAAGGTTGTTTCCTACCACTCAGGTTTTAATGCACCCAATTTAAACTTTTCATATCTGGTCCTACTCTATAAAATGGAATAAGGCAAAAAGAATTGTACATGGCCTACAAGGCTTCCTTTTGCCTTTCTCCAAACAATCCTCCACAAGGCTGCCAAAATAATCTTCCATGTCACTCCCTTACTCAAAAATTCTAGTGGATCCCTATTGTCTCCGGGCTCAAATATTATCTTCTCAGTTTTACTTTAAAGCCCTTCAGAACCTGGTTCCCACATTATTTTGGCAACTAATTGGCAAGTGAACTGGAAAAAGGAAAAACTAGAAGGAGGGAGATCAGTTGGAACACTATTACACTAGTCTAGACAAGAGGAGAAACAGGATGTGGTGATTGTATAAGTAGGATAAAGATCTCTGAAGGTAGAAGTGAGGACTTGGTGAATGATAGGATATGAGTGTAAAAGAGAAAGAAAGTTATAAATGAGGTTATGAACCTACATGGGAGAATAACCATTCCCTTAACAAAAATCAAGAAACTTAGAAGAGGGGAAGGTTCCAAGGAAAAGATTATAAATTCCATATTTAATGTGGACTTGTCCAACTAAAGTGGAAACATCTGGCCTAAAGTTTATGATTTAAGCCTAGAGTTCAGGAGAGACATTGGGGCTCTATGTATTGATATGGGAATTATATGCATTGATATAATAATTAAATCCTCTGGATTTGATGGGATCCCAAAAAGAGATGGAGTATAAAGAGATAAGAGAAATAGGCTCTGGCAGAGATATGAGGTATATACTATATCAGTACTTAAGACAGGAAGTGAACAACACATGAGCCAATGAGACTGAAAAGGGTAGGGGTGTTAGCAGAAAAAGCTCAGTGTCCCAGAAGCAAAGTATTCAAATGAAGGATGGTGGTCAGTAAACTTTAAGAACTTATAGAGCCAGGCTGGGAGGATAAGGATGGAGAAAAACTCTTTAGATTTAGCAGTGGCAACCTTGAAAAGAGACATTTCAGTGAATTGGTGGAATCGGGAAGCCTGATTGCAGTTGTGAAGTGAGTGGGTGGTGGAAGTAGAGGCAGTGAGAGTGGGTGATTCTTTCTAGGAATTTGGCAGTACAAGGAAAGAGAGATATGGAAGCACAGTTTGAGGAACTGGCAGTCAGTTTAAGGTTTTTATTGGGATAGAAGGGATGCTTGGGTATAAGAAACTAGTAGAAAAGGAAAGACTGAAGATTAATGAGAAGAGAGGGCATTGGTGGGGCAAACTCCCCCAAAAGAAAGGGGAATAAGAGACCATGAACACAACTAAGGTTGTGCTCTGAAGGCTGAAAAGGTTGAGCCACTTCATCTTCACTGATTAAAGTAAAGAGAGAATGGGTGATGATGTTGAATGTTTGTAAGGTATACATTAAGGGTATCGGGCAATTCAGAGTGAATGGCTTTGAAAAAGAAGGAGGTTGGGAAGGCAGCTGGGATTTGAGGGAAGACATTTGGAATAATACTGTAGGGGAAATTAAAGGTTGTAGACTAGGGAAGAAAAAAAGATTGCCAAGTAGAAGTCAATGGACCAATTGAGATCAGATGACATGAATTTATAGACCCAGTTGGCAATATTCATGCAGCTTGACCCAGTGGCATTCAATATAAAGAGAGAGAGGAAGTGGGCAAATTAAGAAGTGATATCTGGAGTTATTTCCATTTTAAATGTATAATCCAGTTTTTTAAAGAGAAAAAAGTGAAGTAAAGCAGCTGTATTCTATTGAGAGAAGAATACCAGAATGACTGGGGGTCACTGAGGAAAAAGACTATAGGTTTAGGAGAAGTGAGAGGGTGAGAGTTAAAGAGAGGAGATTCTGACAAAAGCATTGGAATTTTATAGTTGAAAATCATCAAGAAGATATAGTTTATGATAATGAGATCTATGATAGGGCCACCCTGTAAGTAGCTGAAGTAAAATTAAATTGTAGGTCTTGGGTGTTGAAGAGAATGATGAGCTTTAATTATAGAGCATTTTCAGAAAAATAAAAATGTAAATTCTGAAATCCCCAAGTGGAAGAGTAGGAGGAATGGTGGAAAGGAAAGCTAAGGCTGTCAGTGAAGTCTTTTAAAAAGGAAAGTAGGCAACCTGACATCAATTCATTACAGCAAAAAGGTTCTAGATGGCATGATGGATTTGGATCAAAGGAATACTAGAAGATGAGAGGTTGCAATAATGGCAGCATAGGGAGTGTCTGGAAATAATAGTGAGAAGCAAGCAGTATTAACATTGGTTGGCCAGGGATGTGTAGTAGTCACTGAAGAAATCAGATTTCCATTCTAGAAGATGGAATGAATACATGAGAACTAGGAGTTCCATAATGTAGACCTTCTGGTTTCTCTAATTCCTGGAGTAGCTAGATCACCAGAAATTCATCCATAGTGCAGACTTTCCAGTTCCTCTAGTTCCTGGAGTAGCTAGATCACCAGTGAATCTGAGGCCCTTTGCATGTAAGCCACTGATTGTCTCTGGCTCCCTGAGACTCAGATTCTTTGTATTATTGTGGATCAGACTCATGTTTCATGGCCTCAGATAGTGCTGGCAGTATTGGATAACAGTTGCAAGAGTTTTATTAAGCTTGAAATAAGGAAAAGCTATATAAGAATCAGAAGTCTAGAAGTGGAATTAGTTGCTGCCTCAGGAAATAGTGGAATTCTATTCACCTTAGGTTTGTAAGCAAAGACTTAGATGATCAAATGTTGGAAATTTTTTAGAGGGATTATCGCTTATTCATATATGTTTTGCACTGATGATGTCTTGTGGTACCTTCTTGGTTCTGAAAGTCTGTGATTTTGGAGCATGGAACTTGTAACATTTCTGAATGACTTTTGTTATGTACTTTTTGATGATATAAAGTTATACAGATGCTTAAGAATTATGATTCTGTGGCATATTGTAAACTTTTAATTTTGAAGTGTAGAAATAGATAAAACAGTAATCCATTCCTAATACTTTCTGGTAAATCCATACCTAGTAATAGAATTAGGGGACTTATTACAAGTATTTTAGTGACATAATGTTAATTTTTGTCTTGTAAAATTTTTATTTTTTAAAATTTATGTATTTGGTATAAACCAATGGTTTAGCAAGTATGATACACAGGGCTGGTAAGGTTCTCTCAGGTAGCTATCAGCTGGTCAATGATATGAAGGGAAAGATTTTGCTAGTGGTCAAATGAGGTTGTCAGCCAGTAGGGAAGGAAATAAGTCACTTTTTATTCAAGTGACTTTATTTCTGGAAACTCACCAACCACTGCTTGAATGTTGCCACTACTGCTGCCAACTTGAATGAGAAACAGTGTAGTTGGCTTCCCTCCATATCTCAAGTGGACCAAAGCAATGGAAACCATCATAGATAGAGAATTCAGGGAGAAGAGAGTTACAGGAAGCCCATATAAAGTTCACATCCAGTATTTCTGTTTAACTGCAGCATTCTCCAACCAAAAGCTCCTGTTATAATCAGTTTTCCTTCTCCAGCAGTAGAAAGAAATAACAAAGGCCATTTATTCAGAAAGAGAATAGGTCAAGTGTGCTACCCTCTGGACCTATTTTTTTAATAGAACAAGTGGAAATAGATGCTTTAACTTCAATGGATTTTTTTATGTCGTTGATATGAGTAATTTATTCCTCAAGTGTATTTCATGTATGCCTCAGTGTGTTCTCCCATAGAACCTCCTTGGAGATTCCATCCAAAAATCTGAGGCCTTTCTTAGCCTTTTTTGTGGTCATCAACCCTTGGGAAATCTAGTGAAACCAATGAACCATCTCAGGATAAAGTTTTTAAATGTATAAAATAATATGCATAGAGTTACATAGGAAACCAATTATATTGAAATAGTAACAAAATAGTTTTTAAAAATCAAGTTCATGGATCTCAGGTTAAGAATGTCTGCTATACTCCAGATATTTTTACATTTTTCAGTGTAAAATTTGGGCTGTTCATCTGTTATCCTTTATGCTTGCCACACATGTAGTCCAACTTTTCAGTTCAGATATTCTTGAATGATAACATTTACAGGATTTTTTTTGTCCAATACTAGAAATATGTTTGCTACACTTCTTTTGCCTTCTATGTGTCTCTCCATTGTCCTTTGAATAACCTACAATTTTCACTCCTCAGAAATTGTGGCTTTCAATGACTTGTTACTCATACAGTAGCACAAGAGAACATTTTGATTGAAAAGATTTTCCCACAATGGAGAATAGCTTGAGATGGGTAAAGTCTACATAATTTCTCAAAGCAATCTAGGATATTCTCTTCCTCTCATTCAACTTTGAGTCCAGCTCATAAGCCATCTTCATGAATTGCCTAGCTGAGATACCATTACACCCAGTAGAATATTTGTCCTTTGAGGGTAGAAGTTACTGTTTCTGTTTTTGTATCCCTTGCACTCAAGCATAGCTAGTTACATATATTAGGTAATTTGTAAATGCTTCCCACCTTTTACTGAGGAAAGGCTCCTGGACCCCTATAGCCACAAATGCTAAAGCTTCTCTTTGCTTTGTTGCTATGACCAAAGCCTCCTGTTTCCTTGTGACCAATTCCCAGCAGTCTTCTCTGCCCTGGAGCTATGATCTAGAACTGCATAAGGGCAATAGAGTTGTCCATCAGTGACAGTTGTATCCAGTGCCAACAAAGAACCCCTTACAATCTATTTCAGACCTGTTGTCCAACTCATTTACTGTCTTTGGCCTGAGAACTCCTAAAGGTACTGCTGCTGTGGCTCCTTGTTGCTGCAACTGAGTTTGTGGGCCCTGGGACTGGCCTCTATCTTGGTACCACAAAAGACATCCTGCTGACCTCTTAAGTTTTCTTAGGCTGGAAAAATGTCTGACCCCACCTTTTCTTGGTTCTGCTCTTCCAAAATTTGATTTGAAACATTATTTTATTTCTTTCCTATTTAAAATTTTTTATCTAATTTATTAATTTATAACATTTCTCCATGGTTATAGGATTGAAACATTATTTTAAAAGTTGTTTGGAGGGGAATGTTAAGAGAGTGCAACTGAGTAGCTCCCCCAATCAACCATTTTGACTCCACATCCTTTAAGTACTTTTTGAATAAATGTAGCTATTAAGGTACTACTCAGTCTTCCAACTCTGTATTTTACATCCATTTTGTTTTTCCTACATGTATTGATATGTTTAAATTCTTTTGAGAAACTATAGATCTCATTAAGAAAACTGTAATATATTAGGACTAGATTCATTCAGCACAAAATTACCCCAAATTACTCATTGGAGCATCTAGAGAACCTAACTACCTATGGGGAATCTTTTCCATTTGGAACTTAGAAAGACTGTTTTTCATAGACCTCCCTGTTCTTTGCTTTGCTTCTTATTAAGACCAAATAATTATCCGACAAAGTTATTTCTGTGGTTTCACTTAAAGAAATACAGTGATATCCCTCACCTATCATGGGAGTTATGTTCTAGAGACCCCTGTGATAGGTGAAAATCCACAAAGTAGCAGCGTTATATTTATTTTAT
>NW_025350440.1:0-2148 GCF_016433145.1 Gracilinanus agilis
ATTATATATTTTATCTATATAATTTATGTTTACATATAAAATTTATAATTTTATAGATAAGGAAATAAAATAGAAAATTTTTTCTAGTCAAGAATTTTTTCTAATCTAGAATTTCAAATTGCTAATCAAATATTCTAATTTAAAATAGAATTTAAATGGCTTGATCAAGGTTACAAAGTAAAGGTCAGAGGTAGGATTTGAATCCAACTCGTCTTTTTTTTTTTTTTTTTAAGCTCTTACCTTCTGCTTTAGAATGAATACTATGTATTACTGTTTCCAAGGCAGGAGAGTGGTAAAGGCTAGGCAATAGGGGTTAAGTGACTTGCCCAAGGTCACATAGCTGGGAAGTATCTGAAGTCGGATTTGAACCCAGGACCTCCTGTCTTTAGGCCTGGCTCTCAATCCATGAGCCACCCAGCTTGCCCCCAAATCCAAGTCTTCTTGACTCTAAATCTAATACTCGTTTCCATAAGGTTTACAAAGCAATGTTTCCTATTCCTCCAGCCCCCTAAGTCTGTGGGATAAACAGTGTAAGAATTATCACTATTTTATGAGGGAGAAAACGAGGCCTCAGAAAGGTTGGGTAGGCTACTCAGGGTCACCCAGAAAATAAGTGTGAGAAGAGAACTGGACCCATATCTTCCTGACTCCAGGTATGGCATCATTCTTCACTAGGTAGAACCTCTTACCTGAGGTGGCATAGCTAAGCTTGGTCTCCCCATCAGGATCCCTGACTCAAGATCAGGGTCCATCCTGCTTTGCCACACTGCCTGACTTATCAGGGAGCCCCCATTCTGAGGAGGGACACACACATGCCCTTCCTGCCCTCAGGGAGCTCTCAGTCAGATATAGGGCAACAGAGTCCCTTGGTAACTCCTGGTATATGGGGGAGCCACCTACTGGTCAAAGGGTGACCCATCCCCTTCCTCCCCCACTGCTAGGCTCCCAAGTGAGTCAGGTGGCTGAATGAGGGAAGGAGAGAGAGCTGTGCTTGGGATCCCCACGCCCACTGTTCATAAGGAGGTCACTCACTTGGCATGATGAGTAACCACTGAGCAGAACATGAACTGGTATCATTAGGGAGCCTCTCTCTGCACTCCCCACTCCCCATTCCCCACTGGGATCAAGCCTCTTTCTGGGGTTAATGCTTTGTCCCCCAAGACCCTGGAGCGGAGTGGTTGGCGCCAACCACTCGCCAAACCCGGGGTAGTGAATAGACCGAAGACAGAGTAGACCGTAGTCAGATGGAAGTCAGAATAGCTCCAAAGTCAGAGAACCTGGCTTTCTATCTTGCCTCTGATCTTTGCCACCTGGGTGGCCTTGGGCAAATGACTTCATCTCCCCAAGTCTCAGTTTCTTCACCTATAAAATGATGAGATGGAACTAACTGCATTCTGAGGCTTCTTCCAGCTCTGAATTTATGATCTGGATATCTGAGAAGCCTGTGACTCAGGGCAGCTTGTAGGGGCATCTGAATGAGCCAGCTATGCTTTTTTTAAAAAAATATAACCCTAACCTTCCATCTTTAAATCTAATGTATATTGGTTCCAGTGAAGAAGAGGGATAAGGGCTAGGCATTGGGGGTTAAGTGACTTGCCAAGGATCACACAGCTAGGAAGTATCTGGGGTCAGATTTGAACCCAGGACCTCTTGTCTTTAGGCCTGGCTCTTGATTCACCGAGCCACCTAGCTTCCCCCTCCATTAACTCTTTTTTAAAAAATTTTAAACATTTATTAATATTTGTTTTTAACATGGTTACATGATTCATGCTCCTCCTTTCCCCTTCACCCCCCTCACTCCAGTTTTTTGCCACCACAAAAAGCGCAGCTATAAATATTTTCGTACAAGTCTATTTATGATCTCTTTGGGGTACAAACCCAACAATGGTATGGCTGGATCAAAGGGCAGGCATTCTTTTATAGCCCTTTGAGCATAGTTCCAAATTGCCAGCCAGGATGGTTGGATCAGTTCACAGCTCCACCAGCAGTGCATTAATGTCCCAATTTTGCCACATCCCCTCCAGCATTCATTACTCTCCCCTTCTTTCATTTTAGCCAATCTGCTAGGTGTGAGGTGATACCTCAGAGTTGTTTTGATTTGCATTTCTCTAATTATTAGAGATTTAGAACACTTTCTCATGTGCTTAT
>NW_025350441.1:0-5214 GCF_016433145.1 Gracilinanus agilis
GAGAGAGAGAGAGAGAGAGAGAGAGAGAGACTGGGGGAGACAGGGGGGGAGAGGGAGAGGGAGAAAGGGAAAGAAGGAGAGGGAGAGGGAAAGAGAGAAAGAGGGAAAAGGAGAGGGAGAGGGAGAGGGAGGAAGGCAGAGATGGAAATATGCAGACATCGAAACAGAAAAAGAGCAAAAGCAAGAAATATACAGATAGAGATAGAGAAAATTTTGTATTTAATGAAAAGAATCATGAAAATATTTTGTTTGGGATATGATGGAGATGAGGTGTCAGGGAAACAAGCAGAGAATAGCCAGGTCATTCAGCACAAAGCAGGCAGTGAAGAACAGTGCAAAAAACAATATAGTTGTTCCAGGAAATGAGATGATCTAGTTCTCAAATTTCTCTGTTTTCCCTTTAAAGATAACAAGGCCCTAGGGAGAGAAATGACAGGGCCACTATTAGGGCTTGGTAGGGGTGTGCCATTAAATTTTCATTGCAGCCTGAAGTAGTGTGAAGTTTCAGATTACTAGTGTCTATTTTGCTCTAAGGAAGTGAACCTTTGGCAATGTCTTAGTGCCCCATCCCAGTTGAGACTTTACCTTTAAGCCTTAAAGTTTAAGGTATCTCAGACCTTGGATTCCCTTCCCAATTCAAGGAGAAGGAACAATGGTAGTAAAGTGCATGTGGACTATAACCAGCTCATATGCTTTTGGAGAGAAGTGTTAGAGCTACAGCTATGGACACCAGCAATAAAAATCAATCAGGCAGCTCTTGTGTGAAAGGAAATAACAATCAGTAGATTGTTGCAGTGAATCTCTCAGAACCACAGGATTATTTACTTGTTGAGTGACTGAATGCTTTGGGTATTGTAGATTCTTTCCCCTGGGAAATACTTGCATTACAAGTAGCTTCTGAATGGCCCTCTGGTTGGATGATTTTTCCCCTAATGCTCATGTTATTTTATATTTTAAACTTTTTTTTTCAAATTGCAAGTTAAACTAATTTTAACATTCATTTTCTTTAAACTTGAGTTCCAAATTCTCTCCTTCCCTCTCTCAAATCTAACATGTTTCAGGTGGTACCACAGAGTTGTTTTAATTTGCATTTCTCTATTCAATAGTGATTCAGAGAATTATTCATATGACTAAAAATAGCTTTAATTTCTTCCTATATAAATTGCATGTTCATATCCTTTGAGAATTTATCACTTGGGGAATAACTTGTATTCTTATTAAATGACCTAAGTTCTTTACATATTTCAAAAATGGGATCTTAATCAGAGAAACATGCTATAATTGTTTCTCACAGTTATTACTGTGTATTGCCCTCTATCCTATCTACAAACCTACATATTCTTTTCTCTCTTACCATTTACCTTGTTCCTTCTCAAAAATGTTTTACTTATGATCACTGCCTTCTCCAAACCATTCTCCCTTCTATCAGGCCCCACCCATTTCTCTTATCCTCTTCCCCTCCTTCTTCCCTGTAAATTAAGATAGATTTCTATACACTCCTGATTGTATATGTTATTTCCTCATGGAATCAATTCCCGTGAGAGTAAGGTCCAAGTGCTGTCTTTCCCCCATTCTCCATTTTCTCTTTTTATGATGAAGAGAGACCCTGTATAGCTCATAGAGATAGGTGGCTGGGAATTTTGTTAGACCCAGCCTATTGTATGAGGGAAAATTAGATATTATATTTAAGGTGTGGTTGCCAGGAATCAATCAAATTCAGATTGATTCCATAATTAAAATAGACCCAAGTCAGGATGGGCTTTATGGTAGTTTATTTACAATTTGGGAAGGTAGAAGGTAGGGAAATAGAGAGAGGGAGAGGATGGCCCAGATCGGCAGCGGTCCAGACCGAGAGAGGGTTAAAAGGCTAATTAAACTAGGCTACTAGTCACAAGACCTTAGCAATTAGAAAGGCAAAGAAGCCGTATTGATATAAAATACTCTAGAAATGCCCAAGTAGGCAAAAGGGAGCCAGTCTAAAATCCATGTGACAATTCAGAGGGGAAGCTGCCTGAGTTCTCAGTGGACATTCTTCAGCACTAAGTTCAAAGCATGAACACCCTCAACAGGAAGTTACCATCATATTTGAACTACAGCAGCTTTTGTCACTTCTTGGAGATCCACCTCTAATTCAAGTGGACAAATGGCAGCCTCAACACTATTTTGGACTGCCCAAAGCGTAGTCCCTTGTTCTTGATTTGTTACTTATTGTCACGTGTGGGTAACTCATCTCCCCTCCTCACTAACTGAGGAGGGGAGGACATTATCTCTGGTGGCTAGAGTTTTAACTATGAATGAAGGGGGTGAGCTAATTCCATTAACACACTATCAGGGCAATCTCTTCAAGGTCAGAGAGCAAATATGGCTTCACTCTCTGTCCCAGGCCAGCATAAAATCGATCTGGCTGCTTCTTTTGACTAACAAGATTTATTAAAAATGTAACAGAACAGGGGCAGCAGGGTAGCTCAGTGGATTGAGAGCCAGGCGAAGAGATGGGAGTTCCTAGGTTCAAATTTGGCCTCAGACACTTCCCAGGTACATGACCCTGGACAAGTCACTTAATCCCCATTGCCTACTTCTTACAACTCTTCTGCCTTGGAGCCAATACATACTATTGACTCCAAGACAGAAGGTAAGGGTTAAAAAAAAGGTAACAGAAGATGGGGTTAAGAGGATAAGTTTTAGGGTGCTTCCCTATCACTAATGTCTCTATCTCATAGCCCACCAATCTGACTTCATGTCAAAGTCTCTTCATTCCTCCACAAAGTTGAGGCTACTCTTATTACACTCTCTGCCTAAAAATTCCCCTTCTGTCTAATCTAATTCTAGGCTAAATCCACACAGGAATAAGTCTCTAGAACAGTGATTCCCAAAGTGGGTGCTACTGCCCCCTGGTGGGTGCTGCGGCGATCCAGGAAGGCGGTGATGGCCACACTTTTTTTTTGTATTACATTCTATTCTGAATTCAATAAATAGTTTCATATTTCCAGGAGGTGCTAAATAATATTTTTTCTGGAAAGGGGGCTGTAGGCCAAAAAAGTTTGGGAACCACTATACTAGAATGTAGCTTGAATAAAGATTGTAGTCAGGTGTCAGGAGGGATCATGTCTACCCCAGAGAAGCCTCCCGATGGCAAACTTAGCAGTTCAATCAGCTCCCTCTCCAGTTTGGTCTTTTTACAGCTTCAGCAGAGTAGACAACTCAAATAATCTTCAGAATCTAGCCAGATTTCTCACTGGAACAAGTTAGAGATCCCCAGCAAGTCAGAGCTAGATCTTTGAGATGGTTTCGGTTCCAGTGCCTTGATCCAACCTCTCCAACTGCCGGATAGATTCCCAGCATTCTCTTTTCCTTGAAGATTCTAACAGGGTTTGCTCTTGTCTCTCTTGTTCCACTACATTCTGTGTCACTCTGCTTGCAATCTTGTTTCCCTTTCCAAAATCTCTCTTTCACACTCTCCTCTGCAAAAGCACTTTTACATGACTTTAATGGGACATAATTTGTCCCATTCTACCTCTACTTTTCCTCTCCTCTAAGCGAATCTCTATTTTGCATCTCTTAATTCATTTCATTTTGTTGTGTTCTTTATCTCCTCCTTGGCCTTAAATTCCTTCTTTTCCCATAATCTGACAGGCACACTATTCTATGTTTACCTAATTTATCTATGATTTCTCCTTTTATATTTAAGTCATTTACCCATTCTGAATTAATCTTGGTATATGGTGTAAGATGTTGATCTAAACCTAATTTTGTCCATAGTGTTTTCCAATTCTCCCAGCAGATTTTTGTCAGATAGTGAGTTCTTGTCCCAAAAGTTGGGATCTTGGGGTTTATTGAATACTATCTTGCAACTGTCATTTACCCCAAGTCTATTCCATTGATCCACCCTTCTATCTCTAAGCCAGTATCTAAGCCAGTACCATATTGTTTTGATAATCATAGATTTATGGTATAATTTGAGATATGATAATGCTAGACCTCACTCACATTTTTTTCACTAGTTCCCTTGATATTCCTGATCTTTTGTTCTTCCAAATGAACTTTGTAATATTTTTTTAATTCTATAAAAAATTATTTGGTGGTTTGATAGGGATAGCACTGAATAAATAAATTAATTTAGGTAGGATTATCATTTTTATTATAGTAGCTCATCCTACCCTGAGCAATTGCTGTTTTTCCAATTGTTTAGATCTAGTTTTATTTGTGTGAAGAGTATTTTGTAGTTATGTTCATAAAATTCCTAAATTTGTCTTGGCAAGTAGATTCCTAGGTATTTTATCTTGTCTGGAATAATTTAAAATGGATTTTTTCATTCTATCTCTTGCTGCTAGACAAAACAATCTAGTTGAAAAGATAGGAACTAAGAAAACACCATTGGATTTGGCAATTAAGGAGATATTGGTAACTGGAAAGAGCAGTTTCAAATGAATGATGGAGTTCAAAATCAAACTGAAAGGCCTGAAAAGGGAGTTAAGTCGGGTCAGCAGGCATTTGTTAATCTTATTATAGAGAGTGTTAAGAGGTTTTGAGATAAAGGAAATGAGAGAAGAAGGAGCTCACATTGAATCACCTTGATTTCATTTTTCAGTAAAAGACCAAGTACTCAGCTGGGAAAGACCAGGGAGGAAAAAGTAGAGAGATCCAGAAATGAATATATTTGGAATAATATCTGCCAGGAGTAAGATAGAGAATAAATTCAAATTGAAATGAAATAAATAATTCAGCACAGGCTTTTGTCTGACCATTGATAAGAAGTTGAATATTCCAAAGATGAAAATGAGCTAGGCAACAATCTGTTGAAGAAAATAGAAGGGGATGGGAACAAGTGGTTGGCACTGGCAAGGAGAAGGCTCCTTGTCAGATACTAAGGGAAAGTGGAGAGAGTGGAAAATGTCAAAAAGTTTTGAAGGGGAAAAAATAAATCTCACCTCACATGTCATTATTTTTTAAGTAAATGAGGAGGTTAGAATATCTGACTTCTAAAGGACTTTCCAGCTCTAAGCTTATGAGCTTATAGACTAGATTTCAGCATACACATAAGTTAGCAAAGTTCCTAGGGGATAGCAAGATCCTACGCACTGTGCCTAATATTGATTTTTTTTGTTTGTTTTGTTTTTTTTTTAACATTTATTAATAATCATTTTTAACATGGTTACATGTTTCATGCTCCTACTTTCCCCTTCACCCCCCGCACTCCCCCCACCCATGGCCGAC
>NW_025350442.1:0-6406 GCF_016433145.1 Gracilinanus agilis
TATATATATCTTGACATTGCCTAGGTTCTAATGAAACATAAAGGCTGCCTGTGTGTTATACCTCATTCCATGATTGGCCCATATTATTTTCTTACACTTCAGTTCTAATATAATTTATACTAAATATCTTGAACAATTCATTGTTGGTTATATACCATAGTTTTTATTCTTCATGCATGATTTGCTTATACTTTTGGTGACCAACAGCCTTAATTCTTTGGATGCTGTGGCATTCCATGTACTGGACACGTCTAACACCAGTGAAAAACTACTTTTTTCCCTCTTACCAACTACTTTGAAGAATCTCCAACTTCCTTTAGAACTCATTTTCAAAGCTAGCTTTTGCTGGAGATCTTTCTCAGTATCCTCAGCCATTAGTGCCTTCCTCTCTAAGATTGCCTTTTGTCTACTCTGTATTTATTTTGTAAGTAGGATTCATGTATTTTTATCTCTTCTATTAGAATATTATTCATGAGGGTAGGGATATTTAAATTTTTTCTTTATATCCATGATACTTTCCTAAGCTTTCTTTTTTTATTTTTTATTTAGAATATTTTTCTATGGTTACATGATTGATGATTTTCCTCTCCTCTTCCCTCCCCTCCCAGAGCTGTCAAGCAATTTATCATTTGTTCAAAACCTATTTCCATGTTATTCATGTTTGCAGTAGAGTGCAAAAAACATCAAAATCCTAATCATATCCCTATCAAACTATATGATTGATCATATGTGTTTCTTCCGCATTTCTGCTCCCACAGTTCTTTCTCTGGATGAGGGTAGCGTTCTTTCTCCCAAATTCCTTTGGATTGTCCTGGGTCATTGCATTGCTGTTAGTAGAAAAGTCTGTTACATATGATTGTGCCATAGTGTAACCGACTCTGTGTACAATGTTCTCCTGGATCTGCTCCTTTCGCTCTACATCAATTCCTGGAGGTTGTTCCAGTTCACATGGAATTCCTCTGTTTCTTTATTTTTTCAGCAAAATAGTATTCTATCACCAGCATATACCACAATTTGTTCAGCCATTCCCCAATTGAAGGATATTCCCTCATTTTCCAATTTTTTGCCACCACAAAGAGTGTGGTTATAAATATTTTTGTACAAGTCTTTTTCCTTGTTATCTCTTTGGAGTATAAACCCAGTAATGGTATGGCTGGATCAAAGGGCAAGCATTCTTTTAAAGCCCTTTGCTTTCACTGCTTTTAACACAAAATAAGTGCTTAGTAAATGCCCCTTGTTTATTTGATATAAAGAGGAATCTTTTTCAAGGAGGAATTTTGGGTCTTTAAAAACACTGTACAAACCAGTACAAATCCGTCTGCTAATTTGCAGTGTCCAATTGTGCCCAGTACATTGTCTATCTAGAAGATATATGTACAAATGGACAAGCTTTGTGTTCATCCATTTCATATCACAGATGTGGCAAGAGAAATTTTTTATCCATGTGCTTTCACTGTAGAGGTAATTAGCTTGAATCCTTTTGAATTATTATAGATGTAATTTAGTAGCTTCTACAGTGTCCTAGGGATTCATGAAACCAGCACAATATTTTCCTCAAGTCAAATTATCTAGGGGGTCTTACTATCTAGAGTGAATCCTTCCTCAATTTTGACTCCCTGAGCTGGAAATCTTTCTTGACATTGCCAAATAACTTTGGTGAGAATAATTCTCTCTTTTTTATGTCCTGCTTGGCATTTATCATCAAATGAGCATTAAACAAAGTTGTATCTGTTGTTGCATCTTTAGAAGAGTCTTGCATAGTTTCAACATATGCTGAGGAGACACCTTGCAAGAGGAATTTTAAGGTGATATTTCACCTGGATGAATAAAATACTTTTTTATAGTCAAAAGATAAATCCAGTGAGATGCTATATTCTCCACATCTTTCAGTAAATTGTTTAAAAATGTGGTCTGCTGTAGAATATCATTTTTGAAAATTTGTCTGTTCTCTTCTTATTCATTCATCAAAAATCCCTGCAAATGTGTGCACAATGGTCTCATAAAAGTTTTATATGAACAGGTAAAGAGACATATGATTTAGTTGCTATGGATGTTTCTTTGATCACCTGTCTTCAATAGAAATAAGATCCATGAGTTTTTCCCAATCACTCAATTAAGTCTACTCTTTCAGGCCTTTGAGAAATCATCCATTAATGTGTTCAATATAGTGTTACTGCTAGCATAGAATTCTCTTTGTGTATGTTCCCTTTATAATTTATTAAATTTTTTTAAATATTAAGTTTTTTTCAAATTGCATGTAAACATTTTTTAACATTCCAATTTTGAGTTCCAAATTCTATCTCTACAACTGTAAGTTTTAAAATTAATATTCAATGCCTCCAAAGTGTGATATTTATAACGACTTATTAAAAAGGCAGGGAAAGAGTCCCAACTCACCCTTCACCAAGCTGCCTCTGGTCCAAAAAAGCCCCTGTGATCATGCCAAAAACCCATTTCAATACAGCCCTTGAAAACCAACAACCAATAGGAAAAGGCTTAGGGAATTATGGGTATGGTGAAAGGGAGTTTGGGTAATGTAGTTTAAAGTGTTACTAGGTTTTTTTCAACTTTACACCCCCTCATTGAGAAAGCAAGCAATTTGATATAGGTTTTACATATACAGTCTTGCAAAACACTTCTATGTTAATTATGTTGTGAAAGAAAACACAAACCAAAAAAATAAAACCCAGAAAATAAAATTAAAAAATTAAAGCAAAAAAATTTACATTCCAATTTTCTTTCAGACTCCATTAGTTCTTTCCCTGGAGATGGATAGCATTTTTCCTCCTAAGTCTTCAAAATTGTCTTGTATTCCTGTATTGCTGAGAATAGCTATCATTCACTGTTGATCACTGTACATTATTGCTGTTGCTATGCACAATATTCTCCTGTTTCTGCTCACTTCACTTTGCATCAGTTATTTAAGTTTTTTCCAGGTTTTTCTGAAAGCTTCCTGTTCATAATTTTTAGAGCATAATAATATCATAGTATCTTAGAGTACAATAGTATTCCATCACAATTATATATCACAAATTGTTCAGCTATTCTCCAACAGGTATCAATTTCAATTTCTTTGCCAACACACACACACACACACACACACACACACACACACACACACAAAACTAGCACAAAATTCTTCTGATTATGTCTGGTCTATTTCAGCTGCTATTCTTGTTATTTTTAAAACACAATTCTAATTTACTAATGTGGCAATGTTTCAAAGCCCGTGATGAAAAAATCTAAATATGATGAATCACTGCCATTAATGATGAGAATAGTTTCTTGATATTTATCTTGACAGACATTTTCCATTCTTCTATTTGTTTTTCTGATAGATTCATCTGCAAATATTTCAGGATTATCTCAGTTAATTAGGTTTCAAGCCAAACTTTCTGTAAACATGCCCATTCTCACTTCCTCTCACTATTTTATGAGATGATATTATCCGCAATTTTCTACAATCTCCTTAAATATTTTGCAAATAAGTATACATTCTAAATTAGTATTGCCCTTGGCTACCATATTTCTCTGTTTATTAAGTAGGTTGAAGGTGTGCTAGCCTTGTGTTTTCTAGGCTCTCTTGTTTTCCTTGTTGTGGTGATTGATTTGTATTAGTAAAACTTTCTTAGGAATTAGCAATAGTTCTTTTTGATGTCTGTTTTTAATATCCCCGTGTAATTTTTTTCTAACTCAACTTGTTTATATAGATCATGGTAAAACTGTTTAAAAAGTGTATACAATTTCTATCCATTTTCCCTTCTAATTTGCTATTGATTTTTTTATAACTGTTCTAACTAGAGAAAACTGATTCTAAAGTTTCATGAATGAATGGATGAATGAAAAGGCATCTAGTGAGCACTTATTATATAGCAGGCCCTGTAATTATGTTCTAGTAATGTGTTAGTAATATTATACAATAGGGAAGAAAATCTCTGTCCTCAAGGAGCTTCCATTCTAATAGGGAAAGACAACTCATATGAGGAAATGGGAGCCATCGACGGGGCACTTGGCTTGGGGAGATTTTATGATGATGAGTGTAACCAAAGGAAAGTAGCTTGACATGACTTCATCAAGAGCAATGACAAAGGTGATTATTAATTTAAAACTGGAAAGTGATAGATAAATATTGTTTGCTGAAAAAATATGACTAGAGAGTGAAGCAGAGGAAGCTAGATTCAGAACTAGACATATAGGATGATTTCCATAGTGGTAAATAATTTCCTTTTAAACATAATATAATTTTTGTGATTTTTATTTGGGACTTTGTGGGGCAGTGTGGCATAGTTCTATAGAGATTGTCCTGAAGCCAATAAGAACTGAATTTAAGCCCCTCATCCAATACATATTGACTAAATGACATTGTACAAATCATTGGATTTCTCTGTTCTATACACAACTATAGGTCAGAGTGAAGGACACTTCCTGCCACTGTTAGAAAGACTTTCTACACTCAGGAGTTCCATTTAACTAATCCAGTCACAGGCCCAATAACTATTCTGTTCTTACTTTTAAATCCAGATGAATTGAATATTGCAAATTTGTGAGGAAGAATACATAAAATTATATTTAAAAGAGAGACAGTTCAAGTATAATGTTAGAAATACAATGGTTTTGTGACAGAGAAGTTATTAACTTCTCAGTGCTCTAAACAATTCTTTAAGGCTCTAACTTGTGGAGAAAGTATCAATATATATCGATAGAGGGTGTTTTTTTACCTGGGAGTCCTCTATATCAATGAAGGAAGTCCTCTATATCAGTGAAATCACAGGTCCATCTCTCAGTCGTTTTTTGATACTTACTATGTCCAGTGATGTAGAATATTTGTAATATATAGGCATATATCCATCCTAGACAATTTCACTTTCATTTCTTTACTCTGAGCCATATTTTTCCAATATATCTTTCAGTGTTCTTATGCCCATTTTTTCATTAAAGCGAATGTCTATTAAAGGATGTGTTAATTATATTTGGAGACTCTCATTATGTTCTTTGAAAAGTTTCTCTTCCTCCTTCTCTGGGGAAGATGCTAGTACCTTAGCTACCTTTATTTTCATGGTGGTCTTCTTACAAATTCTTATCATCAGCATTGCAATACAAGATAGTTATGTTCAGCAGAAGCCTGACATGCTTATTCTTGCGACTGGACTTATGATAAAGCAACTCTTTACTAACCTCTCTAAGGAAATAAGACATTTTCTATTTAGCTACAGCTTTTTTTTTGTCTTTTGTTTTCATTTAGAGTGATAATGTCAAGACTGATTTGATTCAGTCCCTCCAACAATAGTTATTGGTTAGGATCTTATATTTTCAGGATCCCTGATGAGGAAATATTAATATCATATCTAAAGACTGGGTGATTCTTGACACCCTCTGCCTACTTTGATACCACTGTGCCATCATCATTTCAGAAACAGCAGGGCAGTAGACAGAATGGAAGATCATTTTTAATTTTTTTATTTCAGAAATATCACACAACAAAGAAAAAATAGAAACCACCATTAAAACAAAAGAAGTTTTAAGAAGAATGTCAAACAAATCATTTACAATATATTAAATTCATGGTTATCATCGCATATGAAGTTTGGTGCCTAGATCTATAATGTGGTACAGTGGAAAGTGACACACCAGGTCAAAATCATAAATCATGTCTCTGCCAATAAATAGCTATGTTTTGGGATAAATACACTCTAACTCCCTGAGCCTCAGTTTCCTCATCCATGTAGAGAAGTGCTTGAATTGGAATCAGAATTTGGGACCTATGAATTCATTTTTAAATATATTTTAATAATTATTGCATTATAATTAATTTTCTTTGTAATCCTATGTCTTTAACCTTATGAAATTTAAAATATTATTCTTAGAAAGGATGCATAAGGTTTCATGAGACCACCAAAGGGGTCCATAGCAGTCAAATAAAAAGTAAACCTTCTTTTAGACACACCTCTGAGAAAAAAACAAAAGGAAATCTCACTTTTTAGAAAATTAACCATAAAAAGAAAGGGCATAAAAATATTTTACTAGCTATATATATGTGGAATGTCACTTCCTAGAAGGATTAATCAAATTGAGTATTATTCTATGAGAAAGTGATGCTAATTTCACTTGGCCATGGTATCTAAATCATAGCAAAAAGTAGTCCTTCCAAGAAACCACTGATCATTTATAAATCGCAAGCACTAGATGTGATCTATCTTAATTTTGTTGAGACTTAATAAGCAAAAGATATATCTTTGACATTTTATTGAGGATAGTAAAAATTTCAGATTTCCCAGGGGTTTAAGGGACAAGAATGGGCTTGCACGAGGGAGAAAGAGATTCTATAAGGGAATCATTTTTATTTAAATCAAAACAGAAGATCCACTAAATAGTATCTGTCAATCTAATTCCTATGACAGAATTTTTT
>NW_025350443.1:0-4363 GCF_016433145.1 Gracilinanus agilis
ATACACATATATATATATATATATTAGATAAACAATTCCAGAGATTCCCTGGAATAGATAAACACAAAAATATTTCTTTCTGCTACAAAATATAATGAAATTTCTACAATGCATAAATATAATATGATATGTTGAGGGCCAGGGAGGGAAGAAGGAAGGAATGGGGAGGGGGAAGATTTATGAAACAAGATAATATCTATCTAGTGAAAATCCACACTTCTTATATAATACAGCATAGTGGAGAACATCATTATACATTGAGTCAGGAAAAAAAAAAGCTTGAATGCAACAGGGTAAGAGAAACAATGGAAATCAGGAAGCTTAAAAGAGCACTAATCAATGGCAGCTCCTTCCTGGGCCTTAAGCCAATGATCAAAAAGGGCAGAAGTGCCTAAGGCTAGAAGCTGGTGATCTGACCTTGCTTTTCTATCAGTATGGTGAATTTTTATTGAGAAAAAAGTTAGAAAAAAATGTCCAGATCCTTAAGATACATTGTCAAGTGATTTCAAATAGTTATTTTTGAGGATACTAGTGTTCTCTGTCCATTGCTTAACTGCCTTTGGAATGGTGGCATTACTACGTGCTACTTGAGTGGACTGAAGCAAAACAGAGGTAAATTCTTCTTAGCAGTCATCAACAAGGGTGGATAGAAAACATTCATAGTTTTATATCCACTCAAATGGATATGTGATCTCATTAAATTAAAAGGTGATATAGATATATAGTTCATTTGTGACAGCCCATCCTGCATGATTCTTGTCCATTACCTCCCATAAATTCATCAAAGGAGTTCCATCCAATGTATGAAAGAAAGAAAGGAAGGGAAAGAGGGAGAAAGGTTGAAAGGAAGGAAAGAAGAGAAGGAAGGAACGAAGGGAAAGGAATAAGGAATAAAGGAAGGAAGGAAAAAGAAAGCAGTGTGGAACATAGTGAATCCAAGAATTGCTAGAAAAAATGAAGCAAGAAATAAAAAATAAATAAACTTATATGTGAAATAAGGACTCTGAAGGAAAGGATTAAAAGTAGAATAAATAAATGAAAAGGTAGAGCTACTTACTGAAGTAGGAGATTCCTTGAAAATTTGAATGGAACAAATAGAACTTAATGATGAGGTGGCAAGAAATATTAGAACAAAATCAAAATAATGAAGAAAGAGAAGAAAATATATGTGCTATCAAAAACAACTAATTTGGAAAACAGGTGAAAGAGAAATAATTTAAAAAATTATCTGAGGCACAGCATGTTGGCACACATTTGAAATCCCTTTTATTTGGGGAGAATAAGGCTAGTGGATTGATTGACTTCAGAAATTCTTATACAACAGGGCTAAAGTAGATTCTAGTGTCTATATTATATCTGGCACCAATATAGTGAGCCTCTAGGAATTGGAATTGAAGGTTGATGGTATACCAGGCTGCTTGGGAAGGGACAAACTAGTTTACATCAGAAAAAGAATGGATCAAATCATTATCAAAGAAGACAAATCAGCAGTGGGATCAGGGCCATGAACAACTGTTCCACTTTGATCCTCGGTGAGGTATGGAGAACTAGCCTCAAGATTTTTAAAACAAGATACAACTTCCTGAAAACGAAGGTCAAACAAACAAAAAGCTACATGCCATATTTTAAGAAATCATAAAAATTAATACTCCCCAAATCTATTTGAACAAGTTGGAAAAGTTAAAATAAAAATATTTGTTTCTTGAAAATAGCCTTAAACTGAAAACACTCAGTATGACATAAGACTGTGATGCATCCCTAATAAATGAGAAAACAAACTTGGAAATATCTAAAAAGGCAGAAGATAAAGGCTTACAACCTTCCAAAATTAGTATAATTTTAGGGATAAAAAAGATGCTCTACAGAAATGAGATCAAGTATTTCTGATGTTTCTGATGAAAAGACTAGAGCTGAGCAGAAAATTTGAATTGCAAGCAATTGTCACAAGAAACTTTAAAAGATTTGATCAATTTTAAAATGTTTGATCAATTATAAGCAATGAAATAGTGATGAAGAAATTTCATTCTAATAGGAAAAGAGCCTCCTTACCTAGTCAAATCTTGCCCAAACTCTTACTCTCCAAACTACCTTCTCTGAGCTCTCTGTATGGTTCCACTACAGAAATACCTTGTCTCACAGTGATTCCAGGGCCAAAAAAGAAATAGCTGCATGGAGCACCAGCATGCTCTTCTAGCCATTTCCTCTCTCTTTGGTTCCAGGCAAAAAGAGGTGTCTTTACTTTCCCAACCCAAAATTAGTATCTTCCATGAAGTCACTTTTTCTGAGTCCCTCTGATTTGATAGACTTGACATCAGTCCAAATCAGAGACATCTTCCAGGCACCAGGAGTCACATGGGACAAAAAGTAAGCATCTTCCAGGTGCCAGGAAACCATGAAGCTTCGGGTAACCTTCCCGAGTACACGTGTCCCCCTTATACAGATAAGCCTCAGGTCTTGTTCTTAATTCAATCAGAGGGTGTGATTGAATTGCAACCCCAGAGAAAGGGGTTAAATTCTTACAGTATGATTTATAAATTATATTAACCTCAGCAGGGAAACCTAGAGTTAGCATTATCTCTAATGAGGAAACATTAGTGGGTTTTCCAATATGAACATGTAGAAAACAGATGCCCATACATTATTTGATATAATTCTAGAGATGTTAACAATAGCAATGAGACTAGGGAAAATTTTTGAGAAGTAACATAGGTAAAAAGGAAACAAAAACATTGTTCTGAATACTAGTACTATGGGAGTCCACTAAAATAAAATATTTATCTCCCTGCCCTGCAACAGAGTGAAGTTTCCCTACTTGGAAATGCAGTTTTCTTAAGTCCTCTAGATAGCATTCCCTACTGTGGGACTGAGCTATATTGTTCAATGAGTGTAAACTCTTCTAGCCCCCATATTAGTGAGCTGTGACTAGACCATGGTTCATATCCCAATAACTATCAACTCTCAACCTCTTTCTCTGAGCATAGTAATGAAACCAATGTGATCATTGGTGCTGTAAAGTTCCAGACAATCAATTACTCAATGGATCAACTCACATGACTCCCTGGAAAAAAATTACCTTTCCTGCCCACTATTTCCTATACATGTTGTCCACCTCATTATGGACAAAAGAAGGGAATGGAATAAGCCTTAAAATGAAAGCTCCTGAAGGACAAGGATTATCTCAGTTTTGTATTTTTATTACAAAAAATAGGATAGTTGTTGACATATAAACACTTAATAAATGTTTTATTCTATGTCATTCCTATCTTATCTGAAATTATCTTACACTTATCTGAGTGACATATTTGATTTGGCTTTTCCTGTGAAGATTCATACTATCAATATAGCATAACAGGTAGATAGAGAGCTGGCCTTGAAGTCAGGAAAATCCCATGCACTATGTGAGCCTGAAAAAGTCACCCTTCAATGGACTAGGTAACTCTCTAAGACTCAATTATGCAGAGGATGGTGACTTCTGTTGTCAAATGAATTAGAGTGCCAGTTCTTATCTCTACTAGAATCATCCTATCTAGAACTAGAAAGGGCCTTAGAAATCCTTTTCCTTCCTCAACCCTCTCATTTTATAGATGAGTAAATGGAAACCTAAAAGATGAAATAATTTGCTTAAAGAGAGGTATTGAGTATTTTCAGAAAAGATGGAGAATGCAGATCATAAAGTATGTTCAGAGGAGGTAGAAATTTTAACACTTAAAATTATTTAGTTTGGAGAAGAAAAGAAGAGACAGTTATTGACTTTTATAATTTTATCAGTTTGTATAATTTATTAGGATGTTTATACAGAACATGGTGGTAGCACTCAATATAGAACAAAATAGGGCAAAGTACAAATATATTGTAAGTTTTGTAACGTAATGTAGGCATCATACTTCATAAAAAATTTGTAAACATCTAATATGGTTGAATTCAAACTTCAAAATTTCAATTACCTTTGATTTTTATAGGTGAGGATACTTAACTCTCTCCTCTGATGTGATCTACAAATCATGTGTGACTAAAACAGTCTTTGCGAGATCCTTCAAGAATAAAATTAATCAATCTCCTGCTCCCCTATTAATTAGCTTCTATGAATTTGGCCAACAAAACAATCATTACCATCAAATCAGAATCAAATCAGAATCAATAAAGGAAAATAAAGGGGTTCAGTATTTCAACAAATAGTTTATATTATCAATGCAAGTAAATTTTCCTGATGCAAGGTATAGATCAGAATTTATCCATACTTTCAAAACTGGTAAGATTTTTGTCCACATCCTCACACAGATTCTCCAGAATGTGGATCATCCAAAGCTTTGGTGGCTTTCCTTTATATATCTTCATTTTATTATCTTCATATATTTTATATATC
>NW_025350444.1:0-1775 GCF_016433145.1 Gracilinanus agilis
CGGCACAGCCCCAACTCCCTGCCCGGCTCTCTCCTTCCCAGCCCCGTTCCTCCTCCTGGGCGCTGCCAGAGCCGGCGAGGCCGACGCCGGGGGGGACCCCTTCCTCAAATGCTTCCTGGACCCAGACTACGAGGAGCTCCTGGACATGGTGGTCCGAGGCCTCAACCGCACCGCGCGGCCCCAGCGGGTGGCGGTGGTGGGGGCCGGCATAGCCGGACTGGTGGCGGCCAAGATGCTGGAGGACGCCGGACACAAGGTGAGGCAGGCCGGGCCCTCCGGGGGCATTTCCCGGGGCGGGAAGTCCCACCTCAAACCCAAATGCCAAGAGCTGCAGAGCGACTCTCACTTCTTCAGACTGGAGGCCCTTCCGGGCCTTTCCTCTTCCCCGAGACCCAACGGGGAGGCCAGGCCGGGGCTCCGGGTTCGGGGAGATCCCTTTCCTGTGGCTGACCGAGGCCCGTGTCCCCTCCCAGGTAACCGTGCTGGAGGCCAGCGACAGAGTGGGAGGCCGGATCCTGACTCACAGGGATGAGAAGACGGGCTGGACGGGCGAGCTGGGGGCCATGAGGATCCCCTCGAGCCACCGGTACGTGCGGCCCGGCCCCGGCCCGGCCTCCGCCGCTCTGGCCTCGCTGGCGGCTGACCGCAGGGCTCGTGTCCCCCCAGGATCCTCCGGAGGCTTTGCACCCACCTCGGCCTCCACCTGGCCCCCTTCCTTCAGTTCGACATGAATGCGTGGACCGAGGCCAACGGGGTGAAGCTGCGCAACTTCGTGGTGGAGGCGGCGCCCGAGAAGCTGGGCTACCGGCTGCGGCCCTCTGAGCGAGGCCGGGCCCCGGAGGCCATTTACCAGATGGGCCTGGACAAGGTAGGCCCAAAGTAAGCCGGAGGCAGGGCCCGGCCAGACTCGGTCAGCGGCTAAACCAAACCCTGAATCCGGTCCCCGCGGCTCCGAGTAGTCCCACCCGGAGCCCGGCTGCCCCCACGTGTTTGGGGGAGGGTGCTGGGAAAAGGGGGTCCCTTCCAGCTCGGGCCAGGGTCAGGGGCTGGGCTCCGGGATGCTGGAGAGGCAGGGCAGCCCTGCAGTCCTGGGTCTGGGACACGGGTTCGAGTCTCCTCTCTGCACTCGCAGGCCCTCTCCGACCTCAAGCACCTGGGCTGCTCGCGGATGATCAAGAAGTTTGAAAGCTACTCGCTGCAGGTAAGCGGGCGCAGAGGCCCGGCCTCCTGGGGAGCCCCTCAGTCTGCGCTAACTGGGTCTGGAGAGGAGTTGGGGGGCCAGGGAGAAGGGGGAGCTGCCTGGAGCGCCCGGCCCCGCTCCCCATCTCCTGGATGAGTCCTTCCCTGATGCGCCACAGGCCCCACCTGCAGGCAGCAGCCCCGGGGCCTGGCCAGACCCCAGGCCCAGAGAGAGGAGGCCTGTGTCCCCGGACCCGAATTCGGATCCTCCCTCAGACATGTGACTGCTCCTGGGCACAGGCCTCCTCCCTGGACGTTAAGAGGCAGCCAGCCTCAAGGCCTTCAAAGCGAGTCTTAGGGGGGGAGGCCAGGAGGCCCGGGAAGGGCCGGGGGAGGGCTGGCACCCGGCCCAAGGCTGCCCTCCCCCTCCGGCCCAGGACTACCTCGTGGGGGAAGGGAACCTGAGCCTGGCCGCGCTGCACCTGCTGGGGGATGTGCTGGCCGAGGACGGCTTCTTCCCGCTCAGCTTCGCCGAGGCCCTGCGGGCTCACAGCCTCCTCAACGACCGGCTCAGGTAGCTGCGGGGCGTGCGGAGG
>NW_025350445.1:0-5840 GCF_016433145.1 Gracilinanus agilis
TATTACATATAATAAATAAATAAATTATTATTAAATAAAAATTCACATGGAAAACAGCATGGTCAAGCTTCAGAATTTTGATCACCACAGTAGTCAGTTGTGATTTCAGAAGACGTGATGGTGAAGTATGCTTCTTTCCTCTCAGTCTGGAGGTAATGAACAATAGGTGCAGAATGTGTTGCTATTTTTTGATTAATTTTGATTATTTTTGGTTCTCTGGGGCAGGGAAATTTTGGAAGCAACAGTGATGTAAAAAATATTAAAATTAAAGAAAAATACTTTAGAATGCTACAAAATATAAGACAAGTGCTCCCATTTTTTCACCATTTAATCTCCTCTTCAGTTCCTGGAATAGGACTTCTAGTCTCTTGATTCTATTAAAATCATCCTCTTAAAGTCACCATTACTTCATAGAATATTAGGGATATTAAAGGCCAATCCATATGCAAAACATGAATGCCCCTCACAAAGTAATCATTTGTTGAAATCTTCCCTGCCATCAATTCCACACTGTGCCACCTTCACTCTGGCCATCATTCCACCTTCTTCCACAACAGAGAAGCCTTGGAGACCACTCTGAGATCTGAAAAGTGAGAGTTTACCTTATTTTGCCAGAACAAAGCCTCCATTCCACTTCCTGGCCACAAGTTCTAAACCATGACTCCAGGTAAGTAGGTCTCACTCATCTGCCAGCTCCCTCTTACATATTACCTTCCCCATTAGAAGAGACACTTTGGGAGGGCAGGGCATGTTTAGCTTGCTTATATTTGTGTTTCAGAACACAGCATAGTTTCTGGCATATGGTAAACACTTAATAAATGTGTTTTCATTTGTTTGTTCCTATTGCATATTACATTCAATATGGCGCATTGTTTTAACCTCAACTTTTGGATTTTAATTTTGTCTTTTAACATATGGACTATTCTTGATGCTACTAAGTACTACGAGGTGAGTAATGATAGAACTTTTTTTTTTTCAGGACAATTGGTACCATTATATTTATTGTAACAAGCAATTTTGTTAACATTGCTGGTTTAGAAAGTTAAAATGCCTAACCTTTAAATTCACATCTCAGTTTTCTCTAAGTTGGATCCAGTCCCAAATAGTTATTTTTACATACTTTGGCAAAAATATCCAAGTAAAAATGTTAATCCATCCTTGCTCAACCATCACACCATCTAACACTTGTACAGATTATTGGTACACAATTGGGTAAATTCAATCTGTCACAGGCTTTGGTGTTGTTGGTAAGTGATATCTGATGGAGGTTGGCAATGGCTTTTGAATTCAAACAATGAGTCAATGTTTGAAAGAGGCACAGCTGCTAGGAAGTCATCAAACCAAATAGCTTATACATACACTGTAACTTTTGGAGAGGAATTAAATAGAATAGGCATCAATGTTAAAAAAATTCTCTTGTGGCTCTTTTTTATAATGCTTTATTGAGTCTGTCTCTGCCTTTCTATTCCCATTGCCATTACTTTAGGTTTAGGCAGTTATCACTTTTACCATTTATTTCTGCAATAGCTTTTTAGCAAAAAATTGTTCCAATGGCTGTCTACATAGATGGCACCTGGCAGACTATGGAATAAAGTCCAGACTCCTTGACCTAAAATTCAAGGTACTTCACAAGGTGGCCCAATCTACCTTTCCAACATTATCTCTTAGCCCTCTATTTCAGTTACTCTTATAATCAAAGAAATCATACCTCTTACCCATCTATATTCTGTCTGTCTACAAAGAAGATTCCTCTTCTTATCAGCACTGGACATATAGATGCCAGTGGGTCGTGGGCACAGAATAAGTAGGTAGACTCTTGAGAGCTGTCCTAAGACTAATGAGGGATATGGGTTGGACTTGGAGTGAGGCAATCCTGAAGAAGGACTCAGGAACCAGAGGTTGAGCCAGAGTTGGGGATCCAGGATGAAGTGAAAAGTTCTGTATGTGTATATCTGTAGGAGATGCCACTCCTAAAAATTAGAGCTGACCAGTGGCTCTGAACCAGTGTAGATATCAAAGGTCAGAACAATAAAGGGGATAAGCAGTAATTAGGACCCTAGTGCTGAACTCAACTTTAGTTTTTATCTAGGAACTTTTATATTTGTTTCCTGTTTAGGGAATCGTTAGCTTGGAGGCTGAAAATGATGAAGCTCTTTGGGAGTGCCAGGATTGTGGAATGAAGAGGCAAACAGAGAAGGGCCAGTGCTACCCAAAGCAGCATGGTGAACTGGGGAGAATGGACTGGAATTAGAAGAGTTTGGTGAGGAATCACGATTTGATGTTTACTAGCTATGTCACCCCGAGCAATTCACTTAACTACTGTGAGTCTCCATTTTTTGATTTGAAGAACTGGGGCAGGACCTGAAGTACTGATTTAATATGGTTATTAGGAGGTCTTGAGATAAAAAGTGGAAATCACTTTGTAAATCTTGAAGGAGGACATGGTTGTTTTATATATGTAAATGAACATATATACAGGATGTCCCCCAAGTTTTAGTGTAGCTTCAAGTTTTAAGAGCTTCATTTGAAGATTTAATAGCTTAAAACTTCATCAAGACTTTTGAAATATCATATATGTATGTATATTATGTGAATATGTGTGTATGTATACACACATGTCTACACTGCCTGATGATCAGTGGTTCCTGACACAGGTGGACCTCGACAGTTCCCATCTTCATCCTACACATTCTTCAAGGCATTTTTCAAGCCCCACCTTTGTATGAAACCTTTCTCAACCATCCTAACCCAAAGCCATCTTTCTTTCTTCTCAACAACTGTACCATTTATTCTTGTACCACTCAGTTGAAATTTATTCATATATTGTATTAATATTAATATGTAATTTTTCATATGTGCAGAAATCATCCTCAATTGAGACTTTAAGCTTTTCAAGAATTGAACCATGCCTTATAGCCTTATTCTGCACAGCCTTTAGTACAGTGCAATTCACAAGTAGGCACAAAGAATATTCTGTTGACTGATTCCACTTCAGTTGATTGACTCAGTTCTGAGAACACACACTGAGCTGAGTAAACAGCAGGCACTCAATAAATGCTTACATTTCTATTAGGAATTGAATGTCTGATTTAGACATTTAAGTACATGAAGCAAAGTTTTACTTAAAAGTTTACAATTGATATTTATTTTTAACTTTGTTAAAATGAGCAAAATGTGATAAAATATATTTCTGCAGTAATACAAAGATGAATCAGATGGCATTCTAGTCCTTGTTTATTAATTGACTCATTTATTTTCACTAGAGTAAACTACAGCACAAGACTTTGGATTTTACAATATATGGCCTTTAAAAGATGGTGTCATGAAAACAATGGCTGTCCATCAATTCTAACCATCAGTAAATGAACAGAACCAGTTGATAGTACCCCTTTAGAGTGTGAGACCACTATTATGTATTTGACAATATTTCAGAAGGAAGAGATATTTATTCGGTCCTCTTATCTTTTTTCTCAAAATCTTTGTTCCTTTGGGGGAAGTACAAAGTACGTCTACTTCTGTTATCCTAATTCCTTAATTACAAAAATGACATAAACATTTATAACAATAAACGATGAGCCTTGTATCAGTGTTGGCACTAAAAAAATTACCTGTGTAATTTTTGTGTGTGATAGATATTAGCCTGTAAAGGTTACTGACATATTGAACTGCTGGAAGGTATGATATTAATTTAAATTGTAGTTTGGTACTGATTACTTTTATTGTTTTAGCTGATAAAATATTCATTCTTTTCCCTCTGGGATGAGTGGAGAATTATTTTTTTCTCTCTCTCTCTTTGACTTTGGAAGGCCTACAGCAATTTTCCCAATGTTTGCTTTAGAAAATTAAATTTCGCCACATTTTCATCATTTTAATGAAGCAGATATTAATTGCAAAATTTTATTTAAATATGTGCACTTCGTGTCATTTCGATAAATGTCAAATGTCTAAATCAGAAATTGGATTCCTGGATGGAAAATTACTTGTTACACTTACGTAATTCTTTCTTTAAAAATCCTAGTTTGGGGGTAGCTAGGTGGCTCAGTAGATTTAGAGCAAAAAATAGTGATGGGAGATTGTGAGTTCAAATGTGGCCTTAGACTCTTTCTAGCTATGTGATCCTGGGCAAGCCACTTACCTCTCATTGTCTAGCCCTTAAACACTCTTCTGCCTTAGAAATGATATGTAGTATTGATTCTAAGATGAAAAGAAAGGGTTTAAAAATTCCTAGTTTTTCCTTTTGAAGATATTCCCATTCACTTTTTTCTATCTATCTATCTATCTATCTATCTATCTATCTATCTATCTATCTATCTATCTATCTATCCATCCATTTATTTGTTTGTTTATTCATTCATTCATTCATTCATTTATTTATTTATTTGTTTATTTATTTATTTTTAAACTCTTACCTTCTATCTTGGAGTCAATACTGTGTATTGGCTCCAAGGCAGAAGAGTGGTAAGGATAGGCAATGGGGGTCAAGTGACTTGCCCAGGGTCACACAGCTGGGAAGTGGCTGAGGCCAGGTTTGAACCTAGGACCTCCTGTCTCTAGGCCTGGCTCTCAATCCACTGAGCTACCCAGCTGCCCCCTCTCATTCACATTTAAAAAAAAATTTTTTTTTAATTTTAAACCCTTAACTTCTGTGTATTGACTTATAGGTGGAAGAGTGGTAAGGGTAGGCAATGGGGGTCAAGTGACTTGCCCAAGGTCACACAGCTGGGAAGTGGCTGAGGCCGGATTTGAACCTAAGACCTCCCGTCTCTAGGCCTGGATCTCAATCCACTGAGTACCCAGCTGCCCCCTCTCTCATTCACTTTTGATGAACTAGCCAACAAAGAAGAATGTAAAAAGGGAAGATCATTGACTTATTGTGATGGCTGAACTACCTGATGACATTTATACCCACTTTCATCTGTCATAAGCATCTTCTATTTTTTCTTCTCAGACATCTTATTTTGTCTTTAGCCAGGAATTCCAAACCATCTGGTGCTATGTTCAAGACCCAGGCTGACTAGTCTAGGATGAGTTCTGACCTTGACAGTAACCACAGAGAAATTTGGGGCCATTTTGAATGCTTTGACTTGAACCTACAGCTCCCAATGATGTCCTGGTCCTCACGTACTGTCTTGGACTTCTGATCACTCACTTTGCTCTGTTCCATGGCATTTATGCTTGCTTAGAATCTCAGTATTTAGACAGAACCTGTCTGCTTGGGGTTTTGACTCATGGCTACCTGCTCCAGGCTGTGCTCCTAACTCAAGACTTTCTCTTTCATGTCACAAAAACTTCTTCATCCTAGAAGTTCATTCTGTTCCTGGACTTTTCATATTGGTAATAGTCTCTGCTCCTGGGGTGATTTCCTCCAATTAGCCATTTCCTCCCAGAACCCCCATTTTAAGGAAAAAGCTCAGGCCAGACTTGCTTTTATTCCTTTCTAGGGCTGCACCACTGACTCTCTGGACATTCTCTGCTTTTCCTCCCCCCGACCCCAGTTATCTTCCCCTCTCCTCACTTTTCAGGAACCTCTTTGTGCAGCCATTCTCTATTAATAAGCTCTTTGAGGACAAAGACTGTCTTTTTATGCTTGGGTTTGTATTCCCACTACTTAGTATAGTGCATAGAAAATACTAAGTGGTTTTTATTATTTTTTTGGTAAGACCTAGGAAACAGGAATTAAGTGATTTGTCTAGGTGACACAGCTAGGAAATTTCTGATGCCAGATTTGAACCCAGGTCCCTTTGGCTCCAGGCCTGGTGCTCTACACCTAGTGCTCCCTAGCTGCCCCACACTAAGTGATTGTTAAATCACTATTATTTATATATCATTGGAAAATAACA
>NW_025350446.1:0-7859 GCF_016433145.1 Gracilinanus agilis
ATGTTATTATATTTACCAATTATATTATATTTATAAAATATAATACCCAGAAGACCCAGTAGGCCCCTGCATAAATAAAAAGCTGAAGATATTTACTTTAAAAATTGATGTTTCTTAGCTCTTCACAAAAAGACACACAACTGAGTCTCTTAAGCTTAACTTTTCTTTCTGAAATACTTTACTAAATAAAAATGAATGAAGTCAAGGTCTATTGGTAAACCTAATCATTTTTTTCTTCTGTAACTAGATTGATGAGTACCATTGTCAATAGGATGAGAATGATTGCAGAGACTCTGGTGATCTTCCAAGGATCCTAGAGTCTTTCTATCACTTTGCTAGGAAAGAGGATATCAGGGCCTCTAAGAACTCAGTTTATGTTTCAATTTTGCCTTTTGAGGAAAACACTTTCACCCACATTTGGGGATGACAGACACAATGAATGAATACCTGAACCACTGAATGAAAGAAGAGAATACAAATGTCTATGACACTAGTGGACTAGAGCAGAAATCAGGCTGAATGACAGTTAAAAGTTATGGATATCTAAAAAATTTCAATCAGTAAAAATTACTCCCACCCCCATGCTTGATGTAACATTAGGTGTAAATAAGGCAGAATAGAATCTTTACAACTTTTACAATCTAAATGGTGTGATGAAGAGTTGGACACAACTGACAATTGAATAACAAAACATTTCACACACATATATAACATATATTTTCTTATATGGAATAATATTCTACTATATTCATATGCCAAAATTTGTTTAACTATTGATAGTCTACATTTTCCAGTTTTTGCTGTCATAAACATATTTGCATTATATGGGATACTTCTTGCTTACCATTGAAATATATGGAGTATATATTTAGAAGTTTGATTTTTTAGTCAAGGGTCACAATTTCCATACATTGTAAGAACTTTAAAATTATGAATTCCAAATTGACTGCTAAAATTAGTTACAATTCCCATTTTTGTCATCTTTATCATTTATCTGAATGTGAGGCAAATTCTCAGTTATTTTGATATGGATTTCTCTTATCTTTAGTGATTTGGAATATGCTTTCATATGATAGTTAATAGCTTGTAATTCTTTTGAGAACTGTTGCTTGATATCATATAACCACTGGGAAATGATTATATTTTTATTACTTCACTTTCTAAGGGAAATTTGACAAAAAATATTTCCCTTAATTGACTACTTCCATTATTTCTCATGCAGAAGCTTTTCAACTTCAGCAATTTAAATGATATCTTTTTTTCTTTAGTGATTATCACTATCTCTTGTTAGAGTAATAGCTCCCTTTCCACCCAGGGACAGCTGATTCTTTTTAATTTTTTGTTGTTGTGGGTATGGTTTAAACAGTTGGTCTGTCTGATTTCTTCAAAATGTTCCTAGTTTTTTTTGTCAGTGAAGGAGTTCTTTTATACCTCCTTTTCCACAGAGACACCCTTCAGCAAAATCCCCTTCTCCTTCGCTTTTGAAAGGGAGATCCTACCTTTCCAATGATCTTTTATTTCATTCCTCCCTTCTTTGAACTCTTCCTTAATCTAGCTTCTTTCCCTCATGTAAAGAATATAGAAATCATTGTTTCTTCACCGTTCACCCATAGACTTGGCAGGACAGCATCATTTATACTCCTGTCTCCCATTTTCACATTCATGCAATCAACCCACTCTACAACTCTATCCCACAAAAGGTACTGATCATCTGTAGAGAGGTTAGAGAGGTTATTCCATGATATTTCGATCTATCTTTACCTTGGCTTCTTTTAATTCTTTAACTTTTGCTTAAATATTTGTTCAGTTGCTTACTTTTTGGATTCCACTTTGCTCTTTAACTTTTTAACCCAATAGATCAATATTTCTGTTTCTTAAACAATAACTCCTAGTAACCTTCATTGTTTTTCTTCCTTGAAGGATGTTCATATTGAACTTTAATACTTTGTTGTAGTTTCATGTGTTTATAAGTTGAACATTCTACTCACATATGAATTGTTTGAGACAAGAATGCCTCAAAATTTCTTTTTTTTTAAAGTCTATCTTCTTTTCATCAATAACTAGGCAGATTTAAAAACTATATATCCTTTTAGATGGTAAGTTGAGCTAATGTGCTTTCCAAAAATTCTCTTGCTTGCAGAATAATCATGCTATTTGAATTTCCATTCCATCATGTTGGAACATCTTTCTCCTGCCCACTTGCAAAATTTATTATTAGCTATTTAAATTATTCAATTTAACTGCTAAATATATTGGAGTTTGAAACACTGATTTTTTTCCTAGCAATTATTTGTAGATTCCCTCAGAAAAATTCTCTCAAAATTGCCTGAACTAAGAAGCTCTGGATAACTTTGACATTATTTATTCCTTTAAGCTATTGAGGTTTTAAATTTTCTTATTTTTTCTGGGAAATAAATGATCTTTAAGTTATCTCTGCAAAAATATTGATATCCTAGATCTCATCATTGTCAACAAGTATTCTACATCCATGATGATGATGATGATGATGATAGTCAGGATTTATATTGTGTTCATTATGTGTCAGACTCTGTAAAAAGTTCTTCACAAATATTTTCTCAAATGATCCTTGCGACAGCTCTGGAAGAGAGATGTAATTATTATTCTAGTTTTACAGTTGAGGAAACTGAAGCATTTAGAAGTTAAATGACTTGCCCCAAATCACATAGATAGTATCTGAGGGGACATTTGACTTCAAGACCCTAACACTGGGTCTAGTGCCCCAATTACTATGCCACCTAACTGCCCCAAATTATTGAAAACTCACATTTCTCTATTAGAACTTAATCTCCATAATTCTATCTGTCTCTTTGTTCCATATCTCCTAAATATATCTTTCGCCTTCAAGATGTTCAATCCCTCTACTTCTCAGTACTTTCTTAGGACATCTTTTAGGACTATCTTTTCTATGTCCCTCTCAACAAAAGCTGTTCTCCACTTTCTCTTTTCTCCTTATGCATTTGCCTACCCAGGTAAATGAGGTCATTTTCCTATACCTTCTCTCCTTCTCTTTTTCATCTCAACACCCTTTGGCTTCATCTGCTTCTCTCTAGTCTTTGATTATTAACTAGCCAAATTCTTTGCATGTGACTTTGCCATCTCCTCCTATCTTTGCCAGTAAATTTCATCTTTACCCACAATCTCTCCCGGGTTATTACTTCCTATCTTATTTACTTCAAATATGTCCATGTCTTCCACATCCTAAAAAAGCAAAACAAAGTGAAACCAAATGAAATGAAAATCAGCCCTTCATTAGACACCACAAGCCATTATCTTGTATCTTCCTTTTTCAGTCAAACTCTTAGAAAAAAGTTATTTATACTTATTGGTGTCATGTCTCCTCTTACTCCTCATCTTTTGTAATGTCTCCAGTTACTAATGATGTGTTAATTGCCCAATCTGTTCTCCCCTCCCCCAGCTATTGTCCTTTGTGACCTATTTTCTATGTTGTAGAGAAGTTGGCAACCTGTAGAGGTAGCTTTCTCAACCAAGAATTCTCTATTCCAATGAAATCATAGGTCTAGTCACCATCATTATGTTTATTCCCTCTTGTTTCTCCTCCTTTGTGTGGGATCTTTCCCTAGTCTCCTTTCTTTAGTATCTGTGTTATCCCTCTAACTTTAGATTTATCCTGTTTTCCTCTTGAGTGCTTTTTACTTTCCATACTTTCTTTTAATAATGTCATCAACTTTTATAAGTTTAATGATGTTTTTGCATATGAATCTCATATCTAAATATCCATCTTTGTTTTTTCTTCTGAGTCTCTTATGATCTATTGTACATTTCCAATGGATGCCCCAGAAGTAAACTTGACATGTTCAGAACAGAACTCATTATCTTTTATACTTAATCCTTCCATCTGTTGAATTTCCTCATTTCTATCATTTCCAGATTTGTAACATCTGTATCATACTAAATTTTTTTCTTAACCCAAGTATCCAGGCTCAACTCTTGTGATTTTGACCACAAAATGCCTCTTAAAACTTACACAATTATTATTTAGTGACTTGAAATATTGTATTTACTCTCCTTGTATCATTTAACCCCATTCCAATCTCTCCAATTCTCTTTTAAAAATCTTTGGTGGTTCCCTTTTTTAAAGTAAATTTAAATTCCATTCACTGGAACCCAAGATCCTTCTTAATATGACATAATCTCCCCTACCATGTATTTTCAGTCATATTTTACATTATTTCTCTTTATACACTCTATACCAAGCCCAAACTTGACTTTGCCAAAATCTTTTTTCATTTTTCCTGTGTGTCTTCATTTATGTGGTCTCCTATGATCACTTCTTCAATTATTACCCACTGCTTAAAGACCAAATTAAATGCTATCTATTCTAGAGAGCAGAGTTGGCAAAGTATTGGCACACTTGCTGGGCCTACACAGGGGAGCTGCTCTGTTTTCACTTCTTCTCAGTGTCTGAGGATATTTTAACATGCCCTACTCTCTGTCCAGCCTCCCAAAGCAAACACTTCCTCCCTCTGCTCTCTAGGGTAATGCAGGGGGTTCACAGGCAGCTTGAAGTTGTAGTTTGGGCAAGTGAACTCAAAATTGTTCCCCAACATTGCTATAGAATCTTCTCTGACACCCTTTCTCCATTACTAATGAAATGGAACTCAGCATTTGGCATTGGACCTCTATGATGTACTTGTTATGTATTATAGTTAACTATATTTGGTTCTTTCCCTTCAATAATACTATAAGCTTTACCTGTGGCAAAGACCACATGTTATAATATCTTCCTTGAATCTAATTGTAGTCAGATTCTGAAAAATTCAATGGGAATTTTTCTGAAGTTTAATTAAAAAAATTTTTTTAAGTTATCAACTTACTTCACTGTGAATGTTACTATGGGAGAGGAAGAGGGAAAAACACACAGACCAAGATTCTCGTGAAAGTATACGTGCGATTTTATTTTATCATAGGAAATATGACTTATGTGGAGCAATAGCTATGGGATTATAGAATTTTCTTTGTATTAAGCTATATATTCTATAGTTATAGAAACCATGCAAGTCTAAAATTCAGGACATTTATTTGACTATATAGTTCCTTCACTTCAATAGGTATCACATGGAAAGCACTCTGTTACTAAGGTGCATATTGGAATACACAGAATTAGACACATTACTTATTATCAAAATAAAAATCTACTTCTAAATATTCTAAATTCTAAATAAAAAAGGGAGTCTTAAGTTTTCTACCTGCCATATTAGTAAAGTTTTTATATTTTTGGTGAATTTTTGAACCATATTTTTGATGAACAGAAAAAAATTTCCCAAGGAGTCTGATGGTATATAATAACAATTTCGTGGTAAATTGTTTCCATCATTTGGCAATTTTATATATCACTGGTTTAAAGATATATTTAAATTAAGGCAGCTGTTTTGAGATTTTTTCAAAGTACAGTTAGAATAACTTCCTTCAGAATTTTTAGGAGTCAGAAAAATGTGTCAATACATCTTTTTTAACAATAAAACATTTACTCTAAAATTAATAGCCTGGCCAAGAGAGGAAACTAGGTTTTGAGAACAATAATTTTATTCATTTAGAAATCATGAAAATGTGGCCCAAAATGTTTCTAAACATCAATATAATTTACATGATGCTTACAGGTTTTTCCCTACCAATTATAAGCATCTTTAAAATACTTAATGGAATTTTTCTCACAAATACATTTCTCAGTGTTCCAGGCCCATACATAATGAAAGTAATTGAGAAAATTTATTCTGGAAAAAAAAAGGGAGACATGAAGGCTATAGTCTTCTATAGGGTAAAACTTCATTTGGATGGTTTGACACTGATGCCAGTACCCAAACCTTCACATGAATTTTATCACGTTTTAAAAATTAAATGAATAACAAAAATCTTGCAATAGTAGGACTGGCCATCAGATTCAAGGTTGTATTGTGATCTTGATGCAATGTGTGTTAGGAGCTATACAAGAAAGAGGAGAAATTTTCTGTATTTGGAAGGCAGTAAGGAATAGCCTTACATGTGAACAGGTAGACAGGGATGGAGATGATAAATAATATAGCTTCGCTCTTCTCTTTCTGGGTGGTACTTCCAGGTAATTTTAGTTCCCATGTAAATGTGATTAGCTCTGTATGAAAAAGTGAAGTATTCCAGTTTTTTACATAGAATATAAACTCTTCCTGAATGCCATGTTCAAACAAAGCATACTTTTACTTAAAGTCCATTGAGTAAAAAAACAACAACAATAAAAACAAAACAACAAACAATAACCCATAACAATGTTGAAAAAGATTCTATAGGTTATGTTTAAGGAAATAGCAGGAGCTACAAATATATTTAGAAACAACTGAGCAAAATTTAGGAATGGTGTTTATTCCTGTTCCAAAACCTGATGATCAGAGTAGCATATTTGAAACAGCATTTCTTCAGAGTATTAGAATTCCCTAGAAATATCTATATTCTCTATTTCTATAGCAGTTTCTTACAACTGAATAGAATTGTTGAAATGAAAACTTTGGGCAGAAGAATCATATTTTAATGACATCTATTTTTTCAAAGTAGCAGAAAAGAAATAACAATGTAACAATATATATTAAACTGAAAAAACCCTCTTATTAACGTGGGCAATGGTAGTGTTTGCTTGGGGCTTTGTCAGATATTTTAGATGTTATAAAGTTCTTGTTCTGAGGGGTACTGCTGAAGAGCCTTACCCTCAGATGTCTGAAGGACCAAGGTCTTGCTGTATTGGCTGACTCCTGTTTTGTTGAATGCCTTGACTCGAGCACTGTATGTGCTATTGAAGTGAAGACCATCTACTGTGCACATTGTTTCCTTTCCAACATACACCTCCTGATTTAAAAAAAAAAAAGAAAGAAAAAACACATTTTTAATACCAACATTTTTAGGATAAGCACTTTGAGACATTTAAGTGAGATTTATGATGGTAGACTAAGATAATTTTGAAATTATTATTTCACTGAAACTTAGAAAATTTTGTAATATCTCTTTAGAATAACTCTTGCATATAGGGAATAATAATCTCCATATAGGGAAATGGTGCTGTTGTAACAGGAAGGGATGGTTTGTATTAAAAAGATTACCTCTTGAGAATGTTAAATATTTAATATATTGGTTCAATACAAGGTTAATTTGGTTTTTTTTGGCTTTTTTTTAACATTTATTAATATTCATTTTTAACATGGTTACATGATTCATGCTCCTCCTTTCCCCTTCACCCCTCCCCCCGCACTCCCCCCACCCATGGCCGATGCGCATTTCCACTAGTTTTGTCATGTGTCCTTGATCAAGACCAATTTCCAAATTGTTGGTAGTTGCATTGGTGTGGTAGTTTCGAGTCCACACCCTCAATCATGTCCACCCCAACCCATACGTTCAAGCAGTTGTTTTTCTTATATGTTTCCTCTCCTGCAGTCCTTCCTCTGAATGTGGGTAGCGTCTTTACCATAAATCCCTCAGAATTGTCCTGGGTCATTGTATTGCTGCTGGTACAGAGGTCCATTACATTCAATTTTACCAGTATATCATTCTCTGTGTACAGAGTTCTTCTGGCTCTGCTCCTTTCGCTCTGCATCTGTTCCCGGAGGTCTCTCCAGTTCGCCTGGAACTCCTCCAGTTATTATTCCTTTTAGCACAATAGTATTCCATCACCCGCATATACCACAGTTTGTTCAGCCATTCCCCAATTGAAGGACATACCCTCCTTTTCCAATTTGTTGCTACCACAAAAAGCGTAGCTATAAATATTTTCGTACAAGTCTGTTTATCTATGATCTCTTTGGGGTACAAACCCAGCAATGGTATGGCTGGATCAAAGGGCAGGCATTCTTTTATAGCCCTTT
>NW_025350447.1:0-8109 GCF_016433145.1 Gracilinanus agilis
GATAAGAGGAAGGAGGGGGATCGGCAAACGGGGATGGGGCCCGCAGGGCGGGGGAGGGGTAGTTGGAGAATGGCTCCGGCCCCCTGGGGGGCAGTTGGGCACGCCGCCCACGGAGGTGCTAGGCCAGAGAAGAGCTGACCCAGGGCTCAGGGCCTCCCAGGCAGAGCCACGTGGGGGCTGCCCCAGGCAGGGCAAGGAGCTTCCCCATAGCCACACAGCTTTGGGCATGGTTAAAACTCGAACTCAGGACCCTCCCTGCCAACACACACACACTCTCTCTCTGGCTATTTCAGCTCCATCAACCATTTATTAGCCAGAGATGCTTCCCCAAACCCTTCCCAGAGCAAAGGGCTTCTGAGGCCTGCCCCCAAAGGCCAGGAGGAACCTTGGCTCCTAAGCCAGCCCCTCCACACACTCCTCTGGGACCCAGCACTCCCTGGGCCTCAGTTTCCCCCCTGTAAAGTGAAGGGTTGGAGGAGATTGGGGAAAAGGCGATTAGAACGTTTCTGGCCCTCCCCCAGAGCCAGGCCTGGGGGGAACCTCTGACCAGGGGCTTCTCAGGGGTCCCAGAGAATGGGTTTCCAGTTTCCTTTGTAATGCTTACAGTCTGCTTCTGGAAATACTCTGGGATGGGACCAGACCACTGAGGGGCCCCCTGTTCTGCTCTAACCCCCTGGTTTTATGGATGAGGAAACGGCCTCCCAAAGCTAAGGGGCCCCCCAGGAGGGATGTGAGCTCAGCCCCTCCAAAGGCACACAGGTAGAATAGGGGGCAAGAGCTGTGGGCCCTAGGGCAGGAAGAGCAGCCTCCACAGGTCAGTAAAACTTCCAAAGGCCCCTCCATCCAGGATGCTCTGCCCTCCTCTGGCCAGAAGAAGTCCATCCCAGGCCTGGACTTCCCCCGGGAACGGAGAGTGGGACAGCTCGGCTCCCAGCAGAGGACAGTCCTGGAAAATGGGTCAGTAGAAGGAAGTCTGGGCCTGGAAAGGGAGGACCTCATTCGCTGTGCTCCCCATTTCCTCACTTCTGGCCTCAGTTTCTCCTTCTGTCAAATGGGGATAAGCTTCTAGGACCTCCAACAGTGAGTTGTGGCAGGAGAGATGGGGAAACAGGCTTGGGGAAGAGCTGATTTGCCCATAGCCATGGGAGCTGGGAAGTCTTGGGGCAGGAGCAGAACCTGGTTTTCCTCACTGACCATCTAATGGCACATCACAATTCAATTTATATAGAAGAAAATGGAGTGGGGGAGGGGGGCACTGTTGTTTTGAGTCGATGTAAGCTCCCTGAAGGCAAGAACCAGTTCTAGGGCTCTAGGCTCTGGTCAGAAGAAATATCAGGGAACCTAATTTTTGCTTGCTTCCAGAAACAAACCCAAAGCATCACCTGCCCCCCCACCTAGGAAAGGCCAACTTGCCAGGGGTAATTCTCCTTTTTAGCCCCGACCACGGCAAAGGTGAGTCTGCTTTTCCCATTTCTGTGCCCCCAGAACTTAGCACAGGGCCAGGCACACAGGAAACACTCACACGGATGGCACCCCTCCAGGGAGGCTGAGGGCAGCCAGACTTCCCCGTACTGTGCCCTTCACCCTGACTTTCCCCTGTTATCTCCAGGATGCCAAAAGAAGGTATCATTGGCATCCTCAGCTTGCCCACAAGGGATGATGGTCCAAGCATTTCTTAAGGCCTGCCCCCTGCCTCAGTTTCCCCTCTGGTTCAGAAGAGGAGACCTAGAAGGGCCTCCTTTTGCAGATGAGGCAGCAGAGACCCAGCCTCACATGATGTAGGAGGTGAGATTTGAACCCTGGCACCTCTCAGAACAATGGCCCGGCCTGATGGGAATCCGGGGGACTTAGCCGGCCAGGGGATCCCAGTCCAGAGAGCGCCCTTTTCATCTGGGTCGTGCATCCTTGGCGAAGAAATGGAAAAGCCTCCAGAGACACCGCCAGGAAACAGCAGAATCCAAATTCAAGGGGAGGTTCTTGGACATTAATTTAATTATAATATTTCAGCAAACACTTACTTAAGGGGGCAGCTGGGTGGCTCAGTGGATGGAGTCAAGCTCAGAGATGGGAGGTCCTGGGTTCCAATCTGGCCTCAGCCACTTCCTGGCTGTGTGGCCCTGGGCAAGTCACTTCACCCCCATTGCCCAGCCCTTAACACTCTTCTGCCTTGGAGCCAATGCACAGTAGTGATTCTAAGATGGAAGGTGAGGGTTAAAAAAACACACACACCACACACGCTTTAAGGTTTGACAGTGTTATCTCCTTTGATCTTCACAGCAATCTTGGGAGGCAGGTGCTTTTATCTCCATTTCAGAGATAGGGAAACTGAGGCAGGCAGCAGGGAAGTGACCTGTCCAGGGGCACATAGCTAGGGAATGTCAGAGCCAGGCACGAATCAAGGTCTCCTTGCTCTGAGAGCAGCTTTCTGTTCTCCACACCATGCCCCGTCACGCAGGGTTCCCATCATATGAACCTTTGCTAAATGGAATCAACATCCCTTTTTAAACATGAGGCGTTTCAGAAGAGGAACACTGACCACTGAAAAGTCACACCCGCGTCTAGTGGGCTCACCCCAGCCCAGGGAGGCAGGCAGGGACTCTTCTCCCCATTTCACAGGGGAGTGAGGTAGTGCCAGAACCAGGATGGAACCCCAGCTGGGACTGAGCTGGAAGGTCAGGGGGCTCAACCAGTCTCCAGATCATGCCACGCGAGGACGGGGTGAAAGAGGTGAGGATGTTCAGCCTGGGCTCATCAAGGAGCCGGCAGATGAAGGGGTGGCTGGGCCAAGAGGGATCAGCCTGCTTCCGCTTGGCCCCAGAGGGCAGAATCAGGCAAGATGCCATGAAAACTGGAGCTGGCTGTCAGGAAAACTTCCTAAGCGTGAGAGAAGGGCTGCCCGTCCCGCAGCCCTCCAGCAGAGGCCGGAACACCCGGGCGGCCGGGCAGCTCCAGCTCGGCCCAGCTGTGCTCAGAGTGCCTGCGAGCTCTCGCCACCTCTGGGGAAAAGTCCAGGAGGCCCTGCGCAGCCCAGCCCTCCTCTGATTACAAACACGTCTGCCCCCTTCCGGAAAGCGGCCCAACCGAGGAGCAGAGATGGGGCAGCTCTGATGGATGGCCTGCCCTGGCCTTGCTCAGGAGATGTGCTGGTGAGGTGTACGACGCCTCCTGCAGCATCTGGGGTGCCAGGGTCTCCCCAAGCCTCCCTCCCACCCTTTTTTCCCTCTCTCGGTCTCTGTCTCTCATTCTCAGAGCCTGCGCTCCGCTCCCTATGACCACCGGATGGCTCATTTCTGGGTTCTTAACCTTCTCTGTGCTATGAATGAGCCCCCAAGCTGGGGACACCTGGGATCCCTGGGGGGCCCCCAGATGCCAGCCTTCCAGGGCTGAGAGGAGGCTCTGGGAGGTCAGGGACTGGCCTCAGATGCTACGGGGGGCGGGAGGGGGAACCAAAGGAAAATACCGAGTTGGTAGGGACCACAAAGGTCGAAGAATCCACCCCCCTTGTTTAACTGACAAGGAAACTGAGGCCCAGGGAGAAGGTGCCTTCGCCGACTTACAGAGGCAGCAAAGGTAATAACATTAGAAGCTGCTTCTCATGAAAGAATGCCACAGCCTCGGGAGGAATGGATCCTCACCAGGAGCAATGACGCTCTTGGCCTCGGTCTTCTCCTCCGAAAGATGGGAGAATGCAGGGTGCCCAGGCTGCTTCTCAGGAGGAGCAATGCCGGCACCTGCCTGTCTCAGAGCCCACGGAAGGGGGAGCAAAGATTCCATGTTACTGCCACAGCCCGAACGTGCATGAGGCTGTGGGAGTGAGCCGGACCTCCTGGGGGTGAAGGTGGCCCATTGTTTGGCCATTTCAAAGGACCAAAGTAGGGTGGCACCTCTGTGAGCCCCCGGGAGCTCTGCCACAGCCCCGGGCAGAGGGGTAGAAGTGCTACCCACATCCCAAGGAGAAGAGAACAGTGAAATCCTCCTGAGTATGGAGACCGGAGGCAGGGGCCTAGAACGGGGGGTGTCCCAGCTGGGAGGGGGTTCAGAACCTAGAACGGTGAGGCTGGGAGGGCCAAGTCTGGGGAGGACGCCTCCCCCGTGGCTGTGTAGCAGCTCTCCAGCGCCTGAGTGATGAGGGCAGCATTTGGCCCCGGGGGGCTCCAGAGCCCTCTTGGGGTCACCAGCTGGGAGGGGGCCCAGCCCACTTTCAGGGATGAGGTCAATGAGGCCCAGAGAGACAAGACGCCTTCCCTGAGGTCCGCAGCAGAACTCAAGGCTCAGAACCAGAATGTGGCAGCAGGCAGAGACCTCAGGGCCCACCTTCACAGGCCAGGGAACCCTGCTGCCACGCTGGCCCCCAGGCCCTCCTTCCCTCTGTAGCCACATTACAAGGCGCTGGGATAGCCATGAGGCTGTTTCCGCCATACAGGAGCCCTGGAATGGGCCAGGGCCCTGGGGAGGCTTCTTCTCCCTCTCTGCCTCAGTTTCTTGTCTGTAAAGAGCATGGGCTGGGTCTCATGGAAGCAACCCCATTTTAGAGACGGGCAAACCAAAGCCCAAAGGGGAAAGGCCTTGGTCTGACTCTCTCCTGAAACTGGAGTTGGGCCCATGTGGAGGAAGGAAGGAGGCCAAAGCCTCCGGAGCTTCTAAATGGGGAGGAGTCTCCATCCCTTTCCTTTTTGGGCTGTCCCCACACACTTGGATGCGGGCTCCTGGTGTGAGATCACACGACACCACCTGCCCGCCTTGCCCATTTTATAGAGGAAAAAACTGAGACCCAGAGGAGCAGAGCGATTTTCAGACCACACACAGGACCACAGGGGTCCTCCAGTCTACTCCTTAACTTTACAGGTGGGGAAACTGAGGCCAGAAAATAGGGGCTTGTCCAAGGTCACCCAGGGAGGAAACCAGATAGAGGCAGCAGCTCGAGGCACTTAAGATGGGTCCTGCTCCCCGCAGCCTTCTCCCAGCAGCCCAGGGGGATTTCAGTCAAGGCTTGGGAGGCCCATCCTCTCCTTCCACAGAGCAAGGGAACCCCAAAGTCAGAGCCCCAAGGTCCCCAAGTGGCTTTCAAGGACCTGACTTACTCTGACCCTTTCAAGCCTGGTCTCAGGTTCCCCATCCGTAAGATAAGAAGGTCAGACCAGATGCCCTCTGAAGCCCCTTCCTCCTCATAAGGGTCTTTGAGTTAGTCACTTCCTCTCCCTGGGCCTCAGTTTCCCCATCTGTCCAGAGGGTTAGACTCCTGGGTCCCCGGAGCTCTAGCTCTATGGCCCACTCATGCAGATGTTTCCTCATCCCTCGGGTGCTGGTCCTGTCCCCTGGGGTCAGGCACATCCCTCTTCTGCATCTATCTGAGGAATCCCCTCGTCTTCTCGTTCAGCCCTAGATGCCTCGTCCCTTGCCCAGGCTGGTCACTCTCCGGGATCCCCCACCTAGAGGAGGCTGGACCCTCTGACCCGCCCTAATAGCCCCCCAGGACAGGTGTAGAAGCAGGGCCCCCCACGCCAGCCGAGCCAGGCAGGGACTAGACGGGGGATACTAAATGGGCTGCTTCCCTGTGCCCGTCTCCTTTGACGAGTCACAGGATTCTCCGGTTGGCAGGAGTCCCAGGAGGCACCCTGGGCACAGACACCCGAGGCCACAACAAAGGCAGCAGGCTGAGTGGGCCGGCCTGGAGAGGGGGCGTTCCAAAGGCTGACCCCAGAAGCTCTTGGGGCTGGAGCCCACCAGGGGAGGGATGTCTCCCAACAAGAATCCCAACAATAGCCCCACCGCCACCAAGCAGGCCTCTGGGGCACCCCCACTCCTGAGGCAGCCGCTGCCAGCTGGGTCAGGAAGTCTTGGCTGACCTGTTCGACTCCCAAGGCCTACAGTGCCTGACCCTGCCCTCTGGGGCCAAGCAGAGCCCAGCGAGAACCCCGGGACAGGAAAACCTGTCCAAGGGCTGGCAACCACCAGAGCTCCTCAGAGAGGGGCTCTCCTTGGGATATGGGGTGACCTGGCCTGGGCCAACCTTCTCCTCACTCTCCTAAGCCATGCCCAGAAGCAGGGGGTGGCCAGAAGCCCCCAAAACATTTGTTGGGCACCTACTGTGTGCCAGGAGCTGTCTGCTGAGTGCCAGGCCAGCAAGAGCCCCTGCCCTTGAGGGGCTCCCATGGGAAATAAAGGGGGTGCCCTGAAAGGAGGGGAGCCGAAAGGCTTTGGGGTCCCCCTGGGTGTCCCATAGGCTTCTGCTCCTAGTCTCTGAGGGCAGAGCACTGGACATAGGACTCACAAAGGCTGGAGACTTACTAGCTGTGTGGCCCCTCTGGGGGGGCGGGGTTCTGTCCTCTGGGGTGGCTCTAGGGTTTCCCTGGGTGCTTCTCCCTGCTGTGGGGCTACAGAAAATCTGCTCTAAGGTGTAGGGTGTGCCTTAGGGCCCCTGGGGCTTTGGGAACACCTCCCCCCACACCCAGGCCTCTGACCTCCGGGGAGCCTGGGCTGCTTCTATGAAAGGTCCAAGGACCCGAGTTCAAATGTTGGTGTTGCTATCTAGTTCCCCTGTGACCTTGGGCAAATGGATCTCTCTGCCTTAGGCCCAGGGTTCTATGGAGCCAGCCAGGGTCCCTTGGGGCTGGAATACTGGAGGAGGGGGAGCCCCTGGGCCTGGGAGGGCCTCAGTTTCCTCCTCTAGAAGATGGGGTTGTAGGGTGGGCTCCATGGCCCCTGGGGTCATGGGGGTCGGTTGGAGCGCTCACCTGGCACAAAGAGTAGGCCTGGGCCTGGCCCCCCCCAGGGCCGCCTCCCCCAGCCTCTCCTGCGGGAAATGGCAGCCCGCGCAGGTGGCTCCCTCCCACCATTGTTCAGGGAAGGCTCTTCTCCAACATTCAATCCGGGCAGCCCAGCAGTGATGGCGGCTGCCTCAGTCATCCGGGCCGCCAGGGGGTGGGGGTGCCACCTCGAGGGGGGCTCTGAGGACCAGGGAGGGCCGCGGGCTGGGCTCAGGGGCCAGGGGCTAACCACTGCGCTGCCCCGCCGGGGAGGGCCCACGAGGGGAAGCGGCAGAGGAGCGGCGCTGGGCGCGCACACGAGGGAGCAGCAGGATTCCCCGAGCTTGGAGCCTCTCCACTGAGAGGTCGGCCAGATGGGGATTCCGGGGTGAGGGAAGGCGGCGGCGGCGGCGGCGGCGGCAGCAGCAGTGGCTGAGCCGCCACAGGATGTAAACACGGCGGCGGCGGCGCTCTCTCTGGCCTCAGCCTGGGAGGGAAGTGTCCTGAGGCGGGGGAGGGGGCGTACGCCGAGGAGCCAAGGGGGGGCCGGGGCTGGAGGGGGTCCCGGGCTCTTTGTTGCCACCAGGCAGCCTCCAGGTGCAGGCAGGGGCCTGGGGCTCGAGAACAGGGCCTGGGCTGAGGGTCCCGGAGAGAGTCCCGGGCTCCGGAGCCCGGCCTGGGCAGCTCAGGCTTCTGGCAGAGCTGCAGTGAGGAGGGAGGAGGGAGGAGGGAGGAGGAATGGCTTCCCCAATCAAGCCAGCCTGTCTATCTTCAGCATTCCGCTGGGAAAATAAATGATAAAAGCGCCCCCCCCGCCCCCACCCCCACCGCCACCCCCGAGAGGCGGGGAGGCTAGGAGGAGGGGGGAGGGGAGGTTGGCCCCCTCCCCACTGGCACAGAGCGCAAACAGACAGCACAATGTCATCCATCCCTCTCTTGTCATCCTCCCTCCCCCTCCCTCCTCCCCTCTCAGACAGCGCACAGCCTAATGCAAAATGAAGGCTCCCCCGACAGACAGGCCTGCGGAGCACAGCCCCATCGCGGCTGCCGCCTGCCCGCCCTGCCCCAGTGAAGAAGAGGAAGGCCCCTTCCCTGCCCTGGCGACAGGCGCAACAGCCCCTCCTTTGTCCCCAGGGGCCGCGGGATGCCCCCCCCCCATGCTACCGTCCACAGATGGGGGTTCAAACGGAACAGAGCCGGGCCCTGCCAGAGCCCCCGCCCACCTTTCCCTCCCTCCTGGGCACCACTGGCGACCTGAGCCCGCCCCTGGCCGTGCCCCTGCCTGTGCCCGCCCCCAGCGCCTGAGGCAGCAGCGGCAGCGGCAGCGGGTCGGTGGTGGTGGTGGCGGTGGTGGTGGTGGTGG
>NW_025350448.1:0-2703 GCF_016433145.1 Gracilinanus agilis
GAGGGAGGGTGAGAGAAAGGGAGGGAGGGGAAAAGGGAGGAAAGAACTTCATATCCAGGCTACCCTGGTGCAGAGTGTTGTCCATTCCTGTTCCATTCTGTCTCTCTGCTCCTCCCTCAGCCTCCCAGCCCTGGAAGCTTGGCCAGCTGCATTCCAGCCCTGGGCCATCACCATAACAACCTGACAGGGTAGCCAGGACAGGCCAAGGAAAAGAAGCCAGGACAAAGCTAAGCCCAGAGTACCAGAACAGAGAAAGGGGTAGGGATAGGGAACCAGGACAAAGACAGGGCCAGAATAGGGCTCAGGACAGTACCAAGACCCATACAGGGATCCAGGCTGGGAGAGGGACAAGAATTCGGGGTCAGAGTCAGAGAACCAAACCACTAAAAGGGACAGGCAAGTTATGGGAATAAGCAAAGCCAGGACAGGCTAGGGACAGGCTCTTTCTTTGTCCTTCAGTATTTCCCTAGGCTCTGAAGGCTCTGGGGTGCCCAAGAGGGACAGGAATGGTAGGGGTTAGGGAGTCAGGTTACCCTTCAGAGAAGAAATTGATATCTGCACTTTGCTTATTCCCCCCTCTACATGTTCCCCTGCCAAGTGTCCTTCCCTACACTCACTCCACCCCCTGGCTTGGGGGACTCAAGTCTTGTCTCCAAAGACGGGAGTTATGAGTGAAAGGATCTGGGCATCAGAGAAAGGTATATTATAGATTGTGCTTGCTACTGTCATGGGGATATTCTAAGTTGCCTATAATAATATCTAAGGTTTGTAAGCATTTTACATCTTATCTCATTTAATCCACACAACAAGAAGATAGGTTCTATTATTATCCTCACTTTTCAGGTAAGGAAACTGAGGCTGAGAGAGGTTAGGTTCCACTCCCACAATCATAAAGATAGAAAATGTTTGAGGTAGAATTTGAACTCAGGTCTTCAATGAACTGCCTATTGGATATTTCAAAGTGAATGTCTTCTATATATCTCAATTTCGGTATGTCATAAATGGATCTCATCTTTTCTGCCCAAATCCACCTTCTCTTCTAAAGATCTTCTTTCTGGAAAGATTTTCTTAAACCTTTACCTTCCATCCTGGAGTCAATATTGTATATTGGCTCCAAGGCAGAAGAGTGGTAAGGGTAGGCAACGGGGGTCAAGTGACTTGCCCAGGGTCACACAGCTGGAAAGTGTCTGAGGTCAGATTTGAACCTAGGACCTCCCATCTCTAGGCCTGGCACTCAATCCACTGAGCTACCCGGCTGCTCCCTCTGGAAAGATTTTAAGACAAAGCAAGAGTTAGAAAAAAATTACAAAATGTAAAATAAATAATTTTGATTACATTAAATTAAAAAGGTTTTGTACAAACAAAACCAATGCAACCAAAATTAGAAGAGGAGCAACAAATTGGGAAAAAATCATCTTTAATAACAAAAAACTCTGACACAGGTCTAATTACTCAAATATATAAGGAGCTAAATCAATTGAACAAAAAAACAAGCCATTCCCCAATTGACAAATGGGCAAGGGACATAAACAGGCAATTTTCAGATAAAGAAATCAAAACTATTAATAAGCACATGAAAAAGTGTTCTAAATCTCTTATAATTAGAGAAATGCATATCAAAACAACTCTGAGGAACCACCTCACACCTAGCAGAGTAACTGACATGACAGCAAAGGAAAGTAATAAATGTTGGAGGGGATGTGGCAAATTTGGGACATTAATGCACTGGTGGTGGAGTTGTGAACTGATCTAACCATTCTGGATGGCAATTTGGAACTATGCCCAAAGGGCTATAAAAGATTGTCTGCCCTTTGACCCAGTCATACCTCCCTCAGCCTCCCAGCCCTGGAAGCTGGGTTTATACCCCAAAGAGATCATAAGGAAAAAGACTTATACAAAAATATTTATAGCCGTGCTCTTTGTGGTGGCAAAAATTTGGAAAATGAGGGGATGTCCTTCAATTGGGGAACGGCTGAACAAACTGGTATCTATTAGTGATGGAATACTATTGTGCTCAAAGAAATAATGAACAGGAGGAATTCCATGTGAACTGGAATGACCTCCAAGAATTGATGCAGAGTGAAAGGAGCAGAGCCAGGAGAACATTATATACAGAGATGGAAACACTGTGGTACAATCGAATATAATGGACTTCTCTACTATCAGTAATGCAATGATCCACATTCAGAGGAAGAACTGTGGGAGCAGAAACGCAGGGGAAAAACAATTGCTTGAACCCATGGTTCAATGGGGATATGATTGGGGATGTAAACTCTAAGGGATCACCCTAGTGCAGTTATCAATAATAAAGAAATAGGTCTTGATCAATGACACATGTAAAACTCAGTTAAATTGCTTGTTGGCTCCGGGAGGGGGGAGGGATGAGGGGAGGGAAAGAACATGAATCATGTAACCACAGAAAAATATTCTAAATTAATTAATTAAACAAGACTTTTAAATTAAAAAAAAAAGTTCCTCTTTCTGTCAAAGGGGACCACCCCTCCTATTATCTCAATTTCCCAACTTAGGTCCTCCTTGACTCTTCATTCTATCTATCTAATCAGTTGCCAAATTTTCTTGTTTGCATCTCCTCCAAATTCCCTGACAATTTAGCTCCTCTCTACTCATATAGCTATCAATTCTGGTCTTCCTGGGTTGAAGTCCAGCTTTCTACTGCACCACCAAGCTTCCTCAGTGTGACAA
>NW_025350449.1:0-2335 GCF_016433145.1 Gracilinanus agilis
TATATAGAGAGAGAGAGAGAGAGAGAGAGATGATGCTTCATCATTAATATCATAACACTGTAAGTAAGTTACCATGTACTGGAGCTTACCACAACTTCAAACAAAACCTCTTCTGGAGTGATGAACTTACATATCTATGTAACGATGATGAGAATGGCATTAAGGAGGTCAATGAAACATTATTATACAGTTTCTAGTGAATTCAATACCCACTGGACCCGGTGAGACTGAGAGACCCTTTCCTACAAAAGTAATTAACTTTTCACTCTAACAGACTTAGCTCAGCTCTGAAGGAATGTGGACACTCTGGGGTGCTGGGAAAAAAATAATGTAAACCTTAGGTCTGGATTTATCAAGAGTTTTTATAAAAGGTAATGCATGCAATGTATGAAGTAGACCAGATAAAGACAGCTATTTATTTATTCCACCAAAATTAAAACAGTAACAATAACTCCTATAATATTCTACTGAGAGGTCGCTTTCCAGCTATTTTAAAATAATAAAATATGAAACATTTTGTGGGATTGATAAATAGCCATTTTTTCTTTACCATGGTTCTTTACTTATTGAGTTAATTTAGATCTTCACCTTATGGCAAGTCAAAGTATAACTTGATATCATCATACTGTTGGTGGTAATCTCTATGTAGTTGCTGAAAATTCCTGATGCCAATCAGCTGAAACTGAAGAACATACAAACTCCTGAATTCTTGAAGTGGACACTCCTCAAAATTCCATCTCTCATAATTTCAATTTGCTATACTCAGGGAAAGAAACACAAAGATCAAGAGACAGGAACTGGAACTCCATTCTCAGGCTTACCTAGATCAACACATGTGCTTTCAGCACCAGTATACAAGCAATCATTGTAATGCCTGGGATGAAGAGGAGCCTATTCTCTCTTGTGGAAAGTCCTCAAGAGAACAGAGTTTACACACATTTGAAAGAAAGTGAGAGAGTACTAAAGCACAATGTCATACCTTTTAAGATCTACAAAGTGAGCCACTTTTTTTGAATCAGTGGCAAGTTCTCTGGCATAGCATACCATCACAGGTTAGGGAAAGGCACATTTCCTTTAGCAAGGAGTTGAAACACTTTTCTGCTGCACCATAGGATAAAAACACATGCTTTAATGGTCTTGCTTGCACTACACTAAAAATATCCTTTCCAGCAGTTTTCAGAACTGAGTCAGGATTCCTGTAAAGTGATATTTTGCACAAACTCTTTCACTGGACATAGACTTTTTTTGATTGAATAGGAATTGTTCTTCTCAGACTTACTCTAATATGGTTTGAACCTAATAGGTCTATATTCCAGGCAAAACCAAATATTTTTGTTAGTGACAGTATTTCCTGACTTTTTCATTAATTTATTTATTATCTATTCCCTAAAAACACTTCTTTGAAGTTTTCATCTTTGGAAAAATCAAAAGTAAACTTTTACAAAAGGTGTAGGGATGCTATTTTTACTGTCTGTATCCTTGATGAGACATTCTCCTCTGCCAACTGACTTACTGTAGGAGAAATGATTGGTGGTAATGAACTCTCACCTCAATTATATTTAAGCACTTCTGAAGACTTCATAGCTCTGCCATCTTGAGAATGAGGTGAAAATAAGGAATTGAAGATACTAACAAATCATATTATTCTTAATATCATCCTCCAAGTTTTCAAATGATGAAACATTTGAAAATCATTGTCAGATAATAGCTTTCCCAGAACAAGTACAAAAGATATTAGAATAATAGAATATTAGAGCTGGTAAGAACCTCAGAGATTATTTTGTCTTCTTACAACTCAGTCAGCATAAACAAAATAAAAATGACTAACCAGCCCAAGGTCACAAACCTTACAAAAGTAACAACATTTATGCTTTACATTGTAGAAACCTTTTTCCCTTTCTCTCCCATATTTGTCTTTCCTTTCCTTCTGAAATATATTACCAGGATACCTTGGTCATACAAATGCCCTAGAAGCAAGAAGACCTAAGATCACTCAGGAGCTGCAATTCACCTAGCTTTGTTCAGTCATTTCTACAGATGAGAAAACTAAAACAAATAAAGTTAAGTGACTTTCCCAGAGTCACAGAACTAGTATCTGAGGTCAGATCTGAATCCACTTTGCATCAGCTTATATAAGAGGAATCTTCCTGACTCCAGGCCCTGCACTCTATCCACTTTACTACCTAGCTATCTATTTACCTAGTTAATTTTCCCTAAACTTCAGAAATCAGAAGAAGCAAGGCCTCCATCCCTCTTCCATTGTTCTGTGGTTCATGGTAGCTCCTTAGTGTCCTCATCCACAGGGACTATCTAAAATCTACTATCACAATCAGTC
>NW_025350450.1:0-7211 GCF_016433145.1 Gracilinanus agilis
GGCTTGGTTACCCTGTGATGGTTTATAATCTCATCCAAGAGGTGGGAAGGATTTCCCTGGGAAGCCTAGTAGTTTCTGAATGGGTTTTTATATTTGTACCTCTTCAGCATACTCTACCCTTCCACCAGAATCATCTAATTCTTAGTGACGTTTTAGACACAAAAAGTTTTCATCAGCAGTACAGAGATTTGTGTTTTTTCTGGGATCTCCTACCAAACTTTGGGATGATGATAGTAATAGACTGTTAGAAATATCTCAGCCAAGGTTGAAAGATTGGCTAACTCTATAGAACTTGTTACAAGTATCCATGGGCTTCAAAGTTTTTTAAATGTCACACAGCAACTTGCGTGAATCCTAATGATAGTGAGTTTGTTTGCTATAGTCATTAAATGTGTTTTTCTGAATTTTGTGAAATTTGGTATTTCTTTGAATGTGCATTACCTGTTATACTACTGTTTTATAAAGCTATTACTTAGTGTAAGTCATTTGCATTCACACTGTGCATCATGGCCAAATTAAAAAAAAATGGATTTCATTTTTGGGTGAGAAACCTTTGTATTCTACCTCTCCTTGGCTTACACTAATTGTAAGCTATATATTTTCTTATTTTTAAAACATTTTTTATTATTATCCTTTTCCCTCTATGTGCAATGTAGTATTTGAGTTTTATTTTTTTCTCTCATTCTTTCTACTTCAAGCACATATTACCAGTATTATTGGTTTTTTGATTTTCCACTAGAGTAAGTTTAAAATGTCCATTAGCCCTAATGTCAATGAATATCCAAAAGCTTTAGACTATAGAAACAATGCCACTGACTGTTAAATATTATGGTACTTTTATTAATAAATGTGTCTGATCCCAGGAGAAGGGATAACAAATAGAGCCACTGCACAGTGCCAAGGAGCACAAAGTTAACGTGCACAATGCCAATGAGCACAAGGTCAAAGAGACCAACTAGTCCCAGTGGGATTGATGAGATTCTGTGCCAAGACATGGGACTTGAACTTGTTTGAGGTTCAAGGTTGTGGCTGTTTGACATGTCAGATGCAGGTCTTCCCCATGCTACATTCTACCAAGTACTGAAGTTTGGGTACCATCATGGCTCCCCTATCCCTGAGAGAAAAAGTAAAATCAAACCAGGGAATGCTAGTTCCCATTTGCTGCTGAAATCTAGTCCCTTATCTTTCTTTCATAGTGTGGCAAATTTCCTGTAGTCCTGGCTGCTGATTGGGTAAGTGCATAATTACTACTACAGGTTTGTGGGACATAAATCACTTTAATCAAGCCATGATTCAAGGACTTGTTACAGGTTTATTTTTTCCTTACTTAGAATTTTTACACATGAGATTCTGATATTTTATATTGCATCAAGTAGTTATTTTTTTCTCTTTTATTTGGATTTTTGATGTTTTTTATTTCTTTTAGCAATTTATTCATATACCTCATAACTCAGCCATGCATCCCTAGGCGATCCATGTCTTGTCAACACCTTCCGGAGGGGGGGAGGAGAAGGAGATTGTTTTAATATCCTATAATGCAAAGTTTGGATTCTTTTGAGAGTAATTTTAGGATAAGAAACTTGCTACCTCCCCGAATCCAGAAAGTGAACTGTTTGGAGAAGGTGCCATGAAGATGCCTGATGAAATCACACACTGTACCAAAAGATCCAGAGTGAACTTTGGGATGTGGTGATTTCAACTGTGGGGGATTGAATGTATTTATTTTGAATGTACACTCTTATAACAAAGGGGACTGCCCCTACATGGGCTTTTTGTCAATGTAGTAATCATTGGTTTTGTTCTTTTTCTCTTTTACTTCCCTCTTATCTAGAAATTATTGTAATTTTCCCTTAGAAACTGCAATATTGTATGTACCTTTAGTTAAAAATCTTTAGACCTATAAGCTGGTTATGTTTAACTGATCCATTGGGGAGACTAGTCTCCCAAAGGATCCCGGGAGGGGGGCAAATTATGTAATTAGAATTTCTTACCTTTGGACTTCATTTCCCAGCATTCCACTTTCGTCCTCACATTGTGTCCTTAAGTTTTGAAGATAAGTTTGTGTAGCTACACCCTTGCTCTCTCTTCTCCTGCTATTGCAGCCGGGAAAAGTTCTCTTTACTCAGTTTTTTTACTTTCCTCTACCTCAAGTGATTATTAATATATTTTATAAAATATAATACTTGGAGTTATTGGATATTAATTTTAATCTTACACTAAACTGTATGGCTGTTTCCTATTTCTCAGTCCTTAATTCTGCATTTTTGCCTTGGCAATTCACTAATGATATCAGATGAAAATTTTCTTTTTCAGCTTTATCTTGTCAGATTTAGTAATCAATACCCATATTCTCTCCATAGAAAAGAATTAGGCAGTATATGATCTTCCTCTACATCTAGAATAATGGAGCACATAGAACTGAAGTGAAGACCTGCTTTCAAATTCCACTTCAGCAACTTACTAGCACAAAATGACTGTAGGCAAGTCACTTAATCCCTCTCACCCTCAATTTCATTATCTTTAAAATGGTGATGATAGTATTAGAACCCATTTCACAGGGCTATTGTAAGGCTTAAATGAAATAACACATGTAAAGCACTTCAGAAACATTTAAGGACTATATAAATATGTATATAAATCTGATTATAGTTCTTTTTTGGAGGATATCCCATTAAGGGTCTCTGTTCTCTGTTCCTACTTTATCTGTTTGGGCATTTTTAATTCCCTTTAGCTTTTCAGCTAAGTGGCATAGTGGACAGAATACCAGGTCTGGAGTCAAGAAGACTCATCTTCCTAAGTTCAAATCTGGGCTCAAACACTAGTGATCTTAGGCAAGTCACTTAGTTCTGTTTGCCTCAGTTTCCTCTTCTGTAAAGTGATCTGGAAAAGGAAATGGTAAATACATTCCAGTATCTTTACCAAGAAAACCCAAATGTGGTCATGAAGGGTTGGACATGAGTGAAAACAACTGAATCACAAGTTTTTCCTCTATGCAAGAGGAGAGAATAAAGCTGATAGAGGGACTTAGATGAATCTCTTCATTTCCATTTTCTTTAAGACCTACAGCTAAGACAACTGATTACTCCCCTGGATTCCAGTGAAGGAGAAATCTGAACCTCAAGATCAAAGAGAGATGCTGATAGTTTTTGCTACTTCAGTAATACTGAGCACTTCTGGAAGGATCAAGAAAGATGGAAGTAGCCAGTGACTTCTATGAGCACAGCCAGGGGCAGCTGCTGCCACTGAGGTCAATGCCAGTAGTGATAGTCTCAGAGCTGAGAAAGTCTCTGGGATGGAGATGAGAGAGAAGTGTTGCAGAACCAAGATCCTAGAGTGAAGTCAATCCTAAGGTGTTCCAATCGAGTATTTCTTAAGCACTGACCGTGCCAGGTAATACACTAAGCCTTGGGACTACAAATTCCAAAAATGATGCAAACCCTGCTTGCCAAAAGATTACATTCCAGTGGGGGAGACACCATGTATAAAAATATATGCAGAATAAATGGAGATGGAATGCTATCATTTCTTGGCAACATCTTACACTATACTTTGTTTTTTTCTTTCCACCCTCCTAGTATGAGCTCTTGTCATCATCGTCATCTATTGGACGTTAGCAAAAATCTCTTTGCATATCTTCCCTCCTCTTTTCTTACCCTGAAAACCATCTTTCACATAGCTGGCTAGGCTTATGAACAGGTCTTATTATGTCATTCCTTGACATAAAACCCTTCAGGCATTCCTTATTATAAAGTTGAAATACCTTAGCCTGACATTCATTCAAAGCCATCAATAGTGTGATGACCTTCCATTGCTATCTTTCCAATCTTAAGTCATATTCTCTCTCTCTCTCTCTCTCTCTCTCTCTCTCTCTCTCTCTCTCTCCTCCAAATAGACTCATTCTTTTCTACTGCCTATAAAGAGAACAAAGTATCTCTTATTATTAAAATAAAACCCTCACCAGATCCTAAAATCCCTGAAATTTATTATTTTAATATTTAAGTATTTAATTAATTAATATTTAATAAGGAGAATTAATTGCTATTTCATATTGACCCTCCTTTTCCAAGCTGAAGTCCTTGAAAAATCTGTCTACATTTATTACTTTTACTTCCTCTCCTCCCACTGTCTTCTAAATCCTTTATAATATGGTTTCCAACTTTATCACACAACTGAAAATGCTCATTCCAACGTTACCGTTGAACTCTTTATCATCCAACCTAGTGGCTTATTCTCAATCTTCAACCTTCTTGACTTCTCGAAAATATCTGATATTCTTGGCCACCGTCTTATCCTGGAAACTCCTTTCTTCTTGAATTTTGATGACAGTGTTTCCTCCTTGTTTTCCTAACTTATCTGTCTTCTTTTTGGATCTTCATCTGTATTCTATCCCCTAACAATGAGTGTACCCCAAGCCTCTCATCTGAACCTTCTACTTTCCTAGTGCTCTCTTGGTGGCTTGTTCAGCAACCATGGATTCAATGATCGTCTTTACACATGACTACCAAATCTCTTGTTCCAACCCTCATCAATATGTGCCCTTATTAAGGGGTCTCCCATACAGGAATTGATGTCCCATCTCACCTCCACCTGATTTCTTTCAAGACTGGAGCACCACTTTCTCTACGTGATCTCCCCAGTTGCATTGTGTCCTCCTGTTACATATTTTGTACTTCTCTTCAATAAGAATGCAAACTTCTTGAGGGCAAGGACTATTCAGCTTTTTCTTTGCTTCACAAGCACCTGGTATAAATGAGACACTTCATTCATGCTTGTTAATTGATTAATGCCCTCCTAAAATAGAATGCAAACTCCTTTAAAGGCAAAGAATGTTGAATTTTTGTCTTCATACCCCCAGTCCCCCGAAAATTGCCTGAAACACAATAAGTGCTTAATAAGTGTTGGTTGACTAATTGTACTCAAGTGCTGCCTTTTCCAGGATGCCTGTCCATACTGGTCCTCCTCTACTAGGACCTTATGTAACACTACCTACATTTTTCTGATATGTTTATGTGTCATTTCATATTATCACCATTTGTATCAGAACCCCCTGTTAGACTGTAAGTCCCACAAGCACAGGGACTATGTGTGACCCAGTGTTGGCATCTGCCTTAGCTCTTAGCACAGTGGGTGCTCAATGGTTATTGGATGCGATAATGGGGAAATCTTAAAAACCACTGAACTCCCAGCACAGGGAAGCTGGGTTAGTGATTGGCATCACTCGGGCCCCCAGTTCCCACTTCTCACATAGCCCATGGAAGCTCGGGGCACTTGGCACTTCATGGAATGCAGGCGCGTCAGTCTAGAGATTGTCCACAGGAGAGCTATTTGTCTAACCAGGGCTCATTGGCTGTCCTAGGATGCAGAAGGCAATGGGGATACCCATGGAAATCAACCTTTAATCTCAGCCAAACAAAGCTGCTCAGCCACTCACCCATTTCTTGTCTCTTCTGATGGAAGAAAATTACACAGAAATCTAAAACAACAAGGTCTCTCGCACCAGTGCTTAGCATTACAATCATTCCAAACCAATGACTTGCTCCCAAGAAGAAGAAGCTTTCATCTCCATCTCCAACTACTCTCCATGTTGCCAGTGAAAAATCAGTGAAATTCCTGGCAGTTGTATATTATCCAGAGACAATATGATTTGATATCTAGGGAGCTGTCCTCAAAGCCCACAAGCCCTGCGTTCAAAACCTCCCTTTGATATCTACCCACTGTATGACTTTGAGTAAATCACTTAAAACTCTGTATTTTAGGCAGCTCCTTAAGACTTAAGAGGTTCCTAACCTTGTTTGTGACATGGACCCTTCTGGGAGCTTGCAAAGCTATGGACCCCCTTCTCAGAATAATGTTTTCAAATGCATAAAATACCCAGGATTTCAAAAGAAACTAATTGGAGATAAAAAGTTATATATAAGTATGTAATGATATATAATATTATATAATATAGCATATATATTATATATGTGTTAGCACTCATATTATTTATTAATATATAATAATTAATATTATGTTATATATGCTAGTATATAAAGTATACATAATATTAATTATATTTTATTTACTACATAATATTATATGAGTATATATCATATATATGTTAGTAATAGTATTATTTATTAGCAATATATAATAATTGATGTTATAATATATTCTAGTACATAAATTATACACATTAATTATTATATGTTACTTAATGTATATTATACAACATAGAGTATTATATCTGTTAGTAATCGTGTTATTTATGAAATAATATATAATTAATATTATAATATATTTTAGTACATAAATTATACACAATATTGATTTATACTTAATGTTATCCAATATAATTATAATATATAAATTTGTAATGAATATTACATATGTTGATTATATAATGTGATTTTATAATTAATAGTATACAATATATTTATCATATTATAGAATTTGTGACTAATATTTTCTAATATATTAATTATAATATTATATAACTCATTTGTAAATATGCTAGGTAATAGCTCATTATGTTCTAATAGCTATATCCATATCTAATTTATGGACTCTGGATTAAGAACCTCTATCTTTGACTGTAACTTGCAGAAAAGGTGCTGACTGGCATTGGCAGAGGGAGTTGCCTCAGCCTTAAAACTGCAGTCCTGGGACATATGATATGGCAGGTCAACTCTTACAGTGCAACATGGAAAATGGCAGGGTGGAATTCCTGCAAGATACAGGGTCAAGCTCACCCAGAATTCCAGGGGAATTCCTTCTGGATGAAAGGAGAGAGGCTTCCCTCTGATGATGATCACAAACCCTCTCTCCACACAAATCTTTATTAGATGGTCTTACAATCTAGATTGTCCTGAAGCTGTGTTTTCCTACAAAAAGTGGCCTTGCATGGGGCTAGTGAGATGACTCAGTGGATTGAGAGTTAGACCTACAGATGGAAGGTTTTGGATTCAAACCTGGTCTCAGACACTTCCTAGCTGGGTGACCCTGGGCAAGTCACTTAACCCCCATTGCCTAGCCATTTCCACTCTTCTGCCTTGGAGCCAGTACACAGTATTAATTCTAAAACAGAAGCGGGGCAGCTGGGTAGCTCAGTGGATTGAGAGCCAGGCCTAGAGACGGGAGGTCCTGGGTTCAAATGCGGCCTCAGACACTTCCCAGCTGTGTGACCCTGGGCAAGTCACTTGACCCCCCCCCATTGCCCACCCTTACCACTC
>NW_025350451.1:0-4358 GCF_016433145.1 Gracilinanus agilis
ATATATATATATATATATACACACACACACACACACAAAACCTATGAGCCAACATTCCTCACTTTTGGTTTACTTGGATAGGGTCCAATCTGGGGGAACTTACACCCTCCCCCAACTCAATCATGTCTCTTTTTGGCTCATTCTGTCCCCAGCTCTGGGAAATCTCTGAAAATAGCTCATGTTTAGGTCTCCAAAAATATGAGTAACTGGGTTTTCAACTCCCTTATAAGTACTGAAGGTAATATTTATTTGGGGAGAGGGGATGGGACAGTCTTTAGTCCATCTGACAGGAAACGTAGCAGAAGTAAATAACTTGTAGAGACCCATAAATAATCAATACAACTCTTCATCTCCTGTGATGTCCACTTTCCTCCAGGGTTCTAAAGTCTTCCAGATGCATCCTATTACCCTGTGGTTTAGACTTTTCTCAGAGGGAAAATGGAGAGACAATCTGGAGAGATAATCTCATCATTCCTTTACCATTAGATATATGTTGACTAGATTTAGGGACCAAGTATTATATAAACTTCATATTTTCCTTAGCGCCAATCATAGTACTCTGCATTAAATAATGTTTTTCAATAAATAATAGTCTACATATCTTCAGAACTGCTAATTTTGTAGAACAAAGATATGGAAGAAACTTGAGAAATCATCAAATTCAGTCTACTTATTTTCCATTTGAGAGACATGAGCCTCAGAAAAGGTAAATGAGTTACTCAATTTCACACAGATAGTAAGTAGTGAAATTAGTATTTGAACTCGGGTCACCTGACTCTAAATCTAGTCCTCATCCTGAATCTTAGGATTCATGGGGAAAAGGGAAATGAACATTAAGAAGCATCTACTCTGCATAAGGCACTGGGCTAAGTCTTTTATAAAAATTATCTCATTTGATTCTCACAACAACCCTGAGAGGAAACTGAGGCAGACAGGGGTTAAATGACTTGTTCAGGGTCATAAGCTAGGAAGAGTCTGAGGCTGGATTTGAAGTTATCTTCCTGATTCCAGGTCCAACACTCTATTCACTAAATTACCTAGCATGCCCTTACTAATAATTGTCACACTAAGCCTATTATAGGAAATCAGGTATGACATAGCATATAATAGATATTTCTGATTCCACTTAAACCTTCACTTGAGATAGTGCCCTACAGCATGATCTTTTCTTTGAGGCTATTATTGATCACTCTTTTTTGGTCTGGATGGAAGTTTTGGGATTTGCTAATGAAATGGCCACTCATAGGATGTGCAAAATGAAAATCATAACTTCAAGATTCATGGACTCATCGAGGTTCCCTTGTGCATTATTTAAGGCAAAGTTTTGTGTCATGGACACCTTGGGCAGTTTGATGAAGCTTATGGATCCCTCATAAGAATAATTAATAAAATAACAAAGGGAATCAAAGATTGATGAAGAATAAAGATAATTTTTTTTCTCCTTCAAATTCATGGACTCCCAGAAATCTATCAACAAACCTTTTGGGAGTCTGTGGAACCAAGGTGAATCCTTCCTTTAAAGGAACGAAGGCCAACATTTTCCAAACATCTGGGGCAGTTAATATATCCTCCCTGAAAGGCTTTGTTCTTGAGCAGTTCCAAAACGCTCTGCTGGTTGGAAATTACTGCCATCATATTTTCTTTCAGGCAGAGTGGGATATTGGTCCTCAGAGCCATAGCAAACTTGCCAAGTTCTATGTCAATGCTTCCTTCCAAAGAACAAGATGAACGGGATCAACCTCCCTAGGTTCTTGAGAGCTTATTCCAATTGAAATGAATTTTAAAAATAGTTGCCAGCTGGGAAACCCTCAACAATGTGAGAGAGCCTGGATGCTCTTTCTTGCGTTTTTAGATATGAGAGTTGGTTGCTGTTGGTGATGTCTGGAAGGCATATTTAAAAATCATTTTCTTGGAGAAAAACCACCCCAGTGATCAATTCCACTAATCAGAAGCCATTAATGTAACACTTCAGAATTTTGCTTCCTTTACCCTTTTAAAGGTTTCTGTGCTCAAACTGTGCTTATTTGACACTGCTCTGAATACTCACTGTAGGCTTTCAGGTACTCCAGGCCATACTGAGAAAGTCTGTAGATAATAAGGACAAAGTTTCTGCCTTCAAGTCTTTGGGGCCATAAAGTTTACATATAAAATAAATGTTTGGCTTTTAATTAGCTTTTTAAAGATAATGAAGATACAGTTATTACTCTGGGGTGACACTTCATTGGAAAATGGTTTTTTCTTAATAAATTTTTTTTTCAAGATTTTTGTTATCAAAAATTGATGCTATGAATACTCTTTCATACATAAGACTTTTCATTCTATCATTGGAATATATGTCTAGTTATAGGATCACGGGGTAAAAACATTATTAATAATTTAACAACTTATTCATATTACATTTTCAAGAATGGTTGATCTATTCATAGTTCTTCTAAAAGGGTTTTTTTTATCATAGAAGTGGCTTCCTTTAAAGGGAACACACAGAAACATGCAGGAAAAACTATTGTTTCCATTCTTTTTTTTTTAACATTTATTAATATTCATTTTTAACCTGTTTACATACTTTATTCCCCAACTTTCCCCTCCCCCCCCACTCTCCCCCCACCCATGGCCAACGCACATTTCCACTGGTTGTAACATGTGCCCTTGTTCCAAATTGTTGTTAGTTGCACTGGTGTGGTAGTTTCCAGTCTACATCTCCAATCATGTCCGCCTCAGCCCATGCATTCAAGCAGTTGTTTATCTTCTATGTTTCCTCTCCTGCAGATCTTCCTCTGAATGTGGGTAGCGTTCTTTACCATAAATCCCTCAGAGCTGTCTTGTGTACATTGCTGCTGGTACAGAAGTCCACAATGTTCTTCTGGCTCTGCTCCTCTCACTCTGCATCAGTTCCTGGAGGTTCTTTCCAGTTCACCTGGAACTCCTCCAGTTTATTATTCCTTTTAGCACAATAGTATTCCATCACCAGCATATACCACAGTTTGTTCAGCCATTCCCCAATTGAAGGACATACCCTCCTTTTCCAGTTTTTTGCCACCACAAAAAGTGCAGCTATAAATATTTTTGTACAAGTCTGTTTATCTATGATCTCTTTGGGGTACAAACCCAACAATGCTATGGCTGGATCAAAGGGCAGACATTCTTTTATATCCCTTTGAGCATAGTTCCAAATTGCCAGCCAGAATGGTTGGATCAGTTCACAGCTCCACCAGCAATGCATTAATGTCCCAATTTTGCCACATCCCCTCCAACATTCATTACTCTCCCCTTCTTTCATTTTAGCCAATCTGCTAGGTGTGAGGTGGTACCTCAGAGTTGTTTTGATTTGCATTTCTCTAATTATTAGAGATTTAGAACACTTTCTCATGTGCTTATAGATACTTTTGATTTCTTTACCTGAGAATTGCCTATTCATGTCTCTTGCCCATTTTTCAATTGGGGAATGGCTTGATTTTTTATACAATTGCTTTAACTCCTTGTATATGTGAGTGATTAGACCCCTGTCACAGTTTTTTGTTATAAAGATTTTTTCCCAATTTGTTGTTTCCCTTATGATTTTGACTACATTGTTTTCGTTTGTACAAAAGCTTTTTAGCTTAATATAATAAAAACCATTTAATTTACATTTTGTAATTTTCTCTAACTCTTGCTTGGTTTTAAAATCTTTCCTTTCCCAGAGATCTGACAGGTATACTATTTTGTGTTCACTTAACTTACTTATAGTTTCCCTCTTTATATTCAGGTCATTCACCCATTCTGAATTTATCTTGGTGTAGGGTGTAAGATGTTGATCTAAACCTAATCTCTCCCATATTGTTTTCCAAATTTCCCAGCAGTTTTTGTCAAATAGTGGATTCATGTCCCAAAAGTTGGGCTCTTTGGGTTTATCATACACTGTCTTGCTGACGTCATTAACCCCAAATTTATTCCACTGATCCTCTCTTCTATCTCTTAGCCAGTACCATATTGTTTTGATGACTGCTGCTTTATAGTATAGTTTAATGTCTGGTACTGCTAGGCCCCCTTCCTTCACATTTTTTTCATTATTTCCCTTGATATTCTTCATCTTTTGTTATTCCAAATGAACTTTGATATAATTTTTCCTAATTCAGTAAAAAAAGTTTTTTGGTAATTTGATAGGTATGGCACTAAATAGGTAAATTAATTTGGGTAGAATGTTCATTTTTATTATGTTAGCTCGTCCTACCCATGAACAATTAATGGTTTTCCAATTGTTGAGATCCAGTTTTATTTTTTTTGGAAAGTGTTTTGTAGTTGTTTTCATATAATTGCTGTGTTTGTTTTGGTAGATAGATTCCTAAGTATTTTATATTGTCTAGGGTGATTTTAAATGGTGT
>NW_025350452.1:0-6222 GCF_016433145.1 Gracilinanus agilis
AGGATAATATTATTTTGTCTCTGTGTCTTTTCATGTAATAATCCTCCATTTTTGGAATATACTGTCCAGTGAATCCTACCTCCTGGAGCCCCTAGCATTCTCTATGTCAGCTCCCGTGCCTTGTGCTACATGAAGCCTTTCCTGATCCCCCTGTGCTTGCTTAGCCTTCTTTTCTCTGTCTTGTTTATATATAAATTTTGTATCTCCAAAAAGAAGAGGTATTATTACATACTTAAGGACAGAATTATTTTTATTTGAATATTTATAGCATGAGTGTCAGGCATAATAAGTGCATGAAAAACATAAGTGAATTTTTATATTACATCTGACAGAATATCATTGACAAATGGACATGCAACAGTGTGAGGATAGGTCTAGTGAAGACTTACTTAAGAAAGTAGTCGCATATTGGATAGGAATTTAAACATTTAAAAACGGTATGGATTGGGCATTCTAGGCAACAAGAATAAAGTTCATATCCCTTAAGGATATAGCAAATAGTTTGGTTTAATTGTATCTTTAAGATGTTGACGAGATGAGAAAAATATGTTAAAAGCTAATAATTATAATCATTATAACTAATAAAATAGAATAGCTTCTAACAGGTCTAATGATGCTTAAGTACCAATTCTAGTATAGTTTGCCATTAATTAAGTTCTACCTCTATCTATCATCCCTGTATTTTCTCTTGGAAGACATCAAGTATGAAGTTGCAAATAATTCAACTTAAAAAGTCCCCAAAAGTACTGAAAATTGTGCATAAGAATCTATGGATAAAAATAAGTTATTTTCTCCTTTATCCAATCTATGTTGTCACTTGTGATGAGATAAAGAATATGGGATACATCAGCCATTGAAATTTTTTAACTAGCTCTTTTATTTTGGTCTCACAAAGTAGAATTATGGAATTTTTATGTCTTCCCTCAAATTTTCATACATTGTCTTGAATTTATATTTTTCTAATCAAAGAATCCTACAGAATAAACTGAGAAAAAATTCTACTTCTTTATATAAATATGAAAATCCAGGAGGCAAAAATGAAAAACATATACCATTTACATTCACTATGATAGGTTTGAAATATCAGTAAGTCAATCTGCCAAAGTACACTCAATACCTACATTGATAAAATTATAAAATCATTCTTCAAAAGAACAAAGAACCATTTAACAGAAGACATTTCCCATGATTTTGGACAAGATGTACAAATTTAATTAAATTATATTACATAAATCAATTAAAGCTTTAGTGCTAGATGAGTTATACTAACCAGGAAAACTTTACAGTTAAACGAAATAACTCATTTTGAAGAAAAAAAGATAAGTTATCAAAGGATATATGGGAGGAAAGATGTAAAATAATGGGGGAAAGGACCAATGTTACGTAAAGTAAGCATAACTAGGAAAATAATTTACACAATCACTACCACAAAATAAATGAATAATAATATGAATAATAATATGAATAGAATAGTAAAAACAAAATGAGCAAAGAGTAATTTGAAATTTTGACTAAACTTTATCCAAAGAAGAGTCATGAGAAGAAATTCCTCTCAGTCTTTGCAGGGATTTCAAAACATGAAGGTAGAACACTGCATATAGCATCAAACTTTTTTCTTTATGGTGACTTGTTTTATACAAGGTTTTTTTTCTTCTCATTTTTTTTTCAAATAAAAAGAATGACTTTCTGGAAGGGTTGAGAGGAAGAGATAAAATGGGAAATATAGGCAATATAAAATAGATAATAATAATAAAACTATTTTTTAAAAAAGAAATCCTAACATCTTACCAATAGTCTTATCATAACAGCTTTTGATAATCTGATATACTAGAAGTAGAGGCAGCCCAGTAAGCCTTAAAAGCATTGTATATAAAAAATGCAATTAAATATTTATTTATACAGTAAGTAGTAAATATTAAAAAGATGATATAGCTTAACACATTTAAATAAATCATAGCTAACTAATCTGGAATTCGATTATTAAGTGAAAATCAGATGCATTCCTACCATTTTGAAATTTATTATTAGAGGTAGCTAGACTTCCCTGGCCCCTCCACTCAATAATCCTTGGTGCTACTATCCAAAGGACTGTGATGTAGTGTGTAAAATAGACTTTGCTACCTCTGTTGCTTATTAACTATTCCTCTTCTTGGAGCAAATAATGAAACTTTGATTTTATCTGTGAAACTTTCAAGGTAGTTATTGAAATTTCCCTCATTCATTTCACAGGTGAAGGAATTGTGGTAGATATGTTTAGTGACTTTCCCAGATTCACACACAGAGAGCAAATATCTGAAACCAGATCTTAATCCTAACATTTCTGACCCGAGTTCCAGTGGTCTACCTACTGAGCCATATAGGTGTTTTTATAAATAGACTGTTCTTTATAAGATCATCTATTTGGACTGGATAATCTGCCTGCGTCTGTAATGGACGTGACAATTACCTGGCAAATTAACTAATTTTCTCACCTATGCTAATATACAGATTCACATAGAGCCCTCATCTCAGTGGTTTTACAGTGTGGAAAGGTAAAATGTGTTCACATACATGTGCAAATTCTTGGATTCAAATGTAAGCAAAATACTCATAATCACATAAATGCATCTCCTTACCTATGAAGACCTTGAGAAAAAAAATTGGTCTTAGAAGTATTGAATATTGTGAATGGAAGGTTAATTTTCCCCACATTTTTGTTCTGTTGTGTTTTTTGTTCCCTTAATCTTTTCTAGTTTCAGAAGATGAAGGGCAGGATCCAATGTTCCTCGTTTTTTTTAATAACTCAGATACATTGATGTCCCTCTAGATTGTGACAATCCATTTTTGAACTGGCCAAAGATGGAGTTTTGAGAAGGTCATGATAGGAGATATGGTCCCTTCAATATTCCTTGCATGCTTGGTAATTTACAATGATACATAATATTTTCACTGCATTGTAAGTTGCCATTCAGAGATGATGCTAAAAACACCCTTTTGCCTTTTTGAAACACCGATAGGTTACATCACCCGGTTCCTGAGAGGACAATGAAAAATACTTTGGACATATACAAATAAAAAGAACTTTTTATTAATGGTAATAAAAGGAAAAAGTCAAGATGCTCTGGTATCCTTCATTCAGGATATTTGAAAGATAAAGAAAGTCCTTATTTTACTGTCTGCTTACTGTGCAATATGTTTGTTTATGAATTTTTTAGAAGATGAATATGCTGGAAATTATCAGAGCAACTATATAAATCCCAAAGTCTAAATTTGACAGCAGGTGTATATGTATTAGTTCAGGGTATAGTACTGAATTTACACAAACATGTTGACTTATGATGACCAAAATGAGAAATGAATAACCAGCAATGAAATCTGGATAGCAATAAGTTGAATTCAGCAGATGGTAGGTAGATATAGTACTGGTGCTAGAAAATAGAAGAACAGACAGTGATGCTTACTATGATAACAGATTGACTGACTAGAATAAGCTTGGATGCTCTTGTGGTATTTTCCCTAGTGTTTGAATGGGAGACATAAAAGTCCATATTAAGCTTCAAACTCATCAGAGAGATTGTAAGCCAAATTCAACTTAGTGTTTGCTTAGTATGTTTGCAGAATAGTTCAGTGGATTCCATACACTGAATCAGTAGCCCATAAAATGAACTCTTTTCTGATTATAAAACAAATACATTTACTAATGACTTTTTTAAAAGCTACAAGTATCTTTTGAAATAGGATTCCACAGCATGAAAGCAGGATGAATATTAAAGCACTTAACTTCCAGTGATAGACTGTCCAAGGAAATAGGTGAAGTTTAATTAGTTTCTAAGAAAATACAGCCACTGAGGTGTTTTAGCCAGTTCCATCTTTCACTGCTGCTTTATTTCAAAAGGTTTCATTAAATCATCAAAACAAGAGCTATCTCTGTGCCTCTCTAATTATATGTCAGTTTTCTAAAAGAAATTATAGACAAATCGGAGGTGAAGAATTAAGAAATCCAGACTCTTCTGTTGAGTAAACATGATGCTACCTGAAGTAAAAATGATCAATGGCCCAATAGAAACCCAGTTGAACATGTGAACAATATTTTCATGGAGTTGGAAATATATTTTCTTTCATTGATTTGCAAATGCTATTCATCAATCACTTTCAAACAGTCTTCAGAGTAACAAGACACTTAATAATGTGAAGATCATGGCTTAAATCTATTGCTTCGATATTTGCCAGTGTGGTGACCTACCATAATCTATTAAACCTTTATTGTCCTCTTGTTTCTCATCTGGAAAATATTGAGGGGGTTGGACTAGATAGCCTATAAAATTTCTTTAAGCCCTTAATTTGTAATCTGATATCTTTTGGTAAACACTTGAGAAATTATGCCTTTTTGCATCAATTTCACTAAAAAAAAAGAGTTCTTGACCTATTTACAAATCTAAAAATGAACCATATAAGCATCCAGAGTACATTACCAAATTCTGAATAAAGATAAGAACCAATGCACCAATATGTACTAAATAGAGCATAAATTTAAATATATTGGAGCTCATGATTGTCCCTACTTCTTCACTGCCTGAAACTGCCATAACTGAATGAAACATTTAATATTTAAGGAATTTCAATCTATATCCTTATAAAACTAGTAGCAAGGCTTAATAGTTTATATAAATTCTGTTTTTTTTTTAAACCCTTGTACTTTGGTGTATTGTCTCATAGGTGGAAGATTGGTAAGGGTGGGCAATGGGGGTCAAGTGACTTGCCCAGGGTCACACAGCTGGGAAGTGGCTGAGACCAGGTTTGAACCTAGGACCTCCTGTCTCTAGGCCTGGCTCTCACTCCACTGAGCTACCCAGCTGCCCCCTAAATTCTGTATAATTACAAAGTAAGCAGGTTTTAAGAGATAATTGTCTTAAAATCAATGTCAATCATCATTAGTTATTCATTTCAATTGTGTCCTACTTTTCATGATCCTGTTAGGTGTTTTCTAGGCAAAGATACTAGAAGGGTCAACCATTTCCTTCTCCAGCTCATTTTTTAGACAAGAAAACTGAGACAAACATGGTAGTGACTTACCTAGGGTCATGTAGCTAGGAGATGTCTGAGTCCAGTACTCTATTCACTTTACCACATAGCTGTCCCAAACCTACTGTAATATTCTTCATTGACAAATGTCAACTATAACCATACATATAAGCACATACATACATGTCATATATATATATGTATATATATATATATTTATATACTAATATAAATAATATGTGTATATACATCATATATCAGCTGATATACCATATATACCGCTAGGAAATGTCTGAGGTCAGATTTGAACCTAGGACCTCCTGTTTCTAGGCCTGTCTCTCAATCCACTGAGCCATCCAGCTGCCCCCTGTCCCTTCCATTTCTAAATGCATGATTATATGGCAATGAATTCAACATGAAATCCCAACAAAGTCAAAGATTTACAATTGTTCCCAAAGGTCAACAGGAAAATTCATAGTCTTATCTTTTACCCCTTCTCCAAACTTCCCATAAAGATAATATTTGGTGCTATCAATTTCATAAAGCTTGATGACATGAATAGATAAACTCCATAAATATAAGCATTATTTTGCTGTATCATATTAATTTCTTTTAAATAGAGAAATATTTGTTGTCATTTATAACATTTCCCAGATTTTCTTTCATAGCATACAAAGTATCTGACATTCATTCCATTGACAGAACAAATTAATAGCCTTGCTAACTTACTTTTTCTTACACTTTCTGATCTATTCTTCTAGTTATTTTAGAGGAATTATTAAAGAAATGGAAATCTGGAGATCTAAATTCAAATTTTGATGGCCTCTAAAAAGCTTCATAGTTTTGGATAGGTCACAGCATTTCTCAGTAGCGTCCTCTATAAAATGATAGGTCTTGGTTATATTATCTCTATGATCTCTTCTAATTCTTTACCTTTATGATTAGATGAATGAAGAATTCTGATACAATATACTTCCATTTTAATTATTTGCTATTTCTTCAACCTTTGAATTCTAATCTGAAATTCTAATATGATTCATTAATTTGTCTCCATAACAGTTCCTTCAGATCGATGTTTCACTTCCCAGTCTCCTAATTATAATAGAGAGTAGGAATTCTAAATTAATTAATGACAGCAAGGAGAATATTAGTGAGACAAGAGAAGGAACTAAGGATATTTATGCCATAGGAATGACTTCTGAATAACATATATATATATAT
>NW_025350453.1:0-2165 GCF_016433145.1 Gracilinanus agilis
GCCAGGGCCCGGGTGGGGGTGGGGCGGGCCCGAGCGGGGCTCAGAGCTGAGCTCCACCCCCCACCCGGGTGTCCGGCTGCCCCTCGGGGAAATGGGCTCGCGCCGCTGTCCAGCCAGCACCGGCTCCCGGTCTGGAGCAGGGCGGGCCGAGGAGGCCATTCCTCCCCCCGCACCGCCCTGCCTGCCCCGCTGACGTCAGAGGGGAAAGTGAGGCTGGTGAGCCGCCCCTCCCCCCGCGGGCCCCTTCAGATACGGGCTCTGGGGGGCTGGAGGGAGGCTTCTAGCAGGAGCTGCCGGGCGGAGAGGGGGCCTGGCCAAAGGCCTGGAGGGGGGAGATGAGCGCTTCCGGGAAGGAGGGCCTCCTCCCGCCCTGGCCTCGCCCCCTGCTCCGTGACCTGGGGAGAGCCTTGGGGGTCTGCCGGGGATCGCTGAGGACAACCCTAGCGGGGCCAGCAGCCCTTGGAAGCAGGGCGGCTAGCAGGGCCTGAGCTGGGGTTCGCAGCTGGCCCCGCCCCCCTCCGGATCGCCGCATGGTGAAGCTGCTGGAGCCCCCCCAGCCCAGAAGTGACCGAAGGCCCAGGACGGAGAATCCCCCAGGAATGGTGGGGGAGCCGCTATCCCGAGAGGGCCGAGCCAGGGGCCTGGGACGTTCCCTGTCGCCCTTTCCCACCCCCAAGGGGCCCTCCTCCGCTCTAGGCCCTCTGGGGGGGTCAGGCTGGGCCCCAGCGGCACAGAAAAGAAAACTAGGATTCTGGGAGGTGTCACAAGGCTTTTCAGACCTCCCCAAAGAGCCCTTTGCAGAGGGTGCCCCACAGAACTCCATCTTCCTCTTAAAGAATTCCACGGGCCCAGCAGGGCGACTCCCTGTGTTTCCGGTGCTCTGGGAGTCGTCCTTCTAATAGCTCATGAGCCCCCACACGTCAGCTCCCCATTAATAGTTAGCCAGTAGCTAAAATGAGCTAAAAATAGCATGGCTTTCTGGTGAGCCTCCTTTGGGGGCTCATTTTATTTGTGTGGCTTGTGACAAGCCTGTGGGCACCATTCCCCAAGAGCGGGAGCCAACAGAATCGTGTGAACAGAACTGTCCTGGGCAGCCGAGAGATCGGGGGCTCGCCCTGGCTTCCCTGGGGTGGTCTGGATGGAACCCGCGATGCGGGAAACATTCCTCCCCCCCCGCAGACATCCTGACATCTGCAGGCAGGGAATGCCGAGCACCGAACAGCCGCTGAGCTCCTTCCCCGTCCCGCTAAGCCCCCACCCCTGAGGGAAGAGTGGCCACAGCCTTACGGCGTCATCTTGGGGATCCGTGAGGCCAAGGCTGTTCACTGCTATGGCACTGCCAGGCCTCCGGGCCCTTCCTCTGCCTCACCGCCTTCCCAAGTCTCTCCTCCGCAGGCTGCTCTAGGACCCCTTCCTTTCGCACAGCTCACCGGGATGCCCGGAATTACCTCTTTTCTTCTTAAACCCTCACCTTCCGTCTTGGAGTCAATACTGTGTATTGGCTCCAAGGCAGAAGAGCGGTAAGGGTAGGCCATGGGGGTCAAGTGACTTGCCCAGGGTCACATGGCTGGAAAGTGTCTGAGGCCAGATTGGAACCCAGGACCTCCCGTCTCTAGGCTTGGCTCTAATCCACTGAGCTACCCAGCTGCCCCTATTAGTAACAATTCTAAGACAGAAGGGCAAGGGCCAGGCAAACAAAGTTGAGTGACCTGCCCAGGGTCACCTAGCAGGGAAGTGTCTGAGGCCACACTTGAACCCGAGTCCTCCCAGCTCCAGGCCTGGCCCTCTAACTGCTGGGCCACTCCGCTGCCTCTTGGCTTGCTTCTTAAGGACTGGCTGCTTTCTCTGTGGCCAGAGGCTGTGCTCCTGAACAGGTCGGGGGCCGGCTGGAATGGGAGGGGGGACCTGAGTTCAAATCCAGCTTCAGGTACTTACTCCTGGGGTGAGCCTGGAATGCTGGCCCAGTTTCTTCAGCTGTAAAATGAGAATAACAGCATCTCCCTGACAGGGCTGTTGTGACAATCCCCCCTCCTCTGCCCCTCGGCTGCCTCTAGCCCAGAAACGCCCAAGCTGGGGAAGACCCAGATGCTGCCTCCCCCACCCCTCCGGGCCCCCAAGACTAGCCCCAGCTCTGCCCCTCCCCCCGGCCCGGAATGAGCAAAGCC
>NW_025350454.1:0-3449 GCF_016433145.1 Gracilinanus agilis
ACACCCTGGACACCTATATCTGTACCCCTTTTCAGACTGCACACCTGACTCTCCTCTTGGACTTTCTCTACAATATTCTTCCCCACCAAGCACTTTTTATTTTCCTTTTATGTGTTGTCTTCTCCCCTTTGAAGGTAATTTCCTTGGGGTAGGCATTGTCTGTCTTCGTGCTTATATTGTATTCTCAGTACTTAGCAAAGATTTGTTGACTGACATTTATGAATGGATTCTAGTACACGGATACTTTGTGAGGATGCTGAAGAAGTTGGAGAAAATATTTTAATCTGGGTATCTCATAAGTATAGATGCTCATACATATACACAGTGTGTGAGGTATTTTCTACCAAGGTACCTCTGGTATTACATATAAGTTGAATCCTTTTAGCAGAATTTTATGGGATATACTATTTGTTTCACTATACTAAAATAATGCCCGTTATGTAATGCTATTGTTATCAGGCACACAGAGTAGTATGCTATATTGTCAGTTTATTTCTTTAGACAATGTTAAAAAAATTATCAGAATAGCATATACAGTTACTAAGTCAATAGACATTTATTAAGTACCTACTATGTATCCTGATAATAAGTTTGTAATGAGTAAGAGATGAAATGTCTCAGGAAACAAAGGTTTAATCTTCTGTGCATATTGATTTAGTAAGTAATGCATGGCAATTGCCCAACAAATTGGGACCAGAACCCTTCCTCAGGTTAAGGCAGGACCCCAAATAGGAAAGAGACTTTTATATATTAAAAATAATTAATCAAATAAGACCAACTAACTAAATGGAGGGGCAGCTGAGTGGCTCAGTGGATTGAGAGCCAGGCCTAGAGACTGGAGGTCCCAGGTTCAAGTCCGGCCTCGGACACTTCCAGCTGTGTGACCTTGGGCAAGTCACTTGACCCCTACTGCCCACCCTTACCACTCCTGGACCAAGGACAGTCCCTAGCCCGGATGAAAAAAGGAGGAGGGTTGGGCGTGGGGCTAGCAACCACACCCTGTAAAAACTACATCTGCTAAAGAAACTGCAACCTAAAGTAGGGGCAGCTGGGCTAGCTCAGTGGATTGAGAGCCAGCCCTAGAGACGAAAGGTCCTAGGTTCAAGTCCGGGCTCAGACACTTCCCAGCTGGGTGACCCTGAGTGACTGTGTGTCCCATTGCCTACTGGTTGTGGCCCTATGCTCCTAGAATGGAGTCCCAGGATAAAAAAAAAAATTAAATGGAAAAAACATATGAGGTAATCTGATGTCTAAATGGAGGAAAAATTAGGGACTTTCCAAGTTGGGAGGGGATGAGTGAACAGATAGAATTCCTTGACTTCAGGGAAAGAGGTGTCCCACTCCTTCCTAGTGTCTCTGAATAATCAAAGGAATACGGAATCAATTGATCTGTATGGGGCCAGTTTTCAGAAAAGACGAATGGGTTGCTTGAGATGTACAATTATGAGGAAATTTCTTATATCAATCTTAGGATTTGACTGCATTTCTGGTCAAGAAAACCTAGGTCCTTGGTTAAGGATCTCTAAACAGCAGGTACAGGTGGTGTTTAGTTTTCCAGCTATACCAAACTAGGTTCCAAGAGTGAAATAATGTTTTCTCTCAGTTCCCAAAAATAAATAAAATTTTCTCATAAGGATTAGGCTCATCATTGAATAGAAAGGGAAGTGAACTAGTTGCAGAATTTAGTCACAAGATAGTCAGCTGGTTCACTCAGGTCCCACAATTAACCATTCGTGGTCTTATCCCCTCATTTCCCTCACAGGAACTGCTAAATGTTCAGGATTCAAAGAATGACCTAAAATGTTTCCTGCTTTTCATGAACTTATAGTCTAGTAGACTACTAGGTATGCTGGTTGGAAATAATAATAATAATAAACAATAATAATAGTTAGCATTTATATAACATGTAAAAATGTGCTAAGCATTTATTATCTCATTTGATTATCACAACAATCCTGGGAGGTAAGTGATAGTTGGGGCCTCCCGACCATCCCAATTTGGTCCTGCCACTTAGGATGCAAGTAGACCTGGCTTTTAAAATTCTTACTTTCCTTCTACTTTAGAATCAATACTATGTATTAGTTCTAAGGGAGAAGAGTGTTAAAGACTAGGCAAGGGTGGTTAAGTGACTTGCCCAGGATCACTCAGTTAAGAAGTGTCTGAGGTCAAATTCGAACCTAGAACCTCCCATCTCTAGGCTTAACTCTCAATCAACTGAGTTACCCAGCTGTCCTCTAGGCTAGACTTTTAGATCCTCACACTAAGTTCTCTAAGGAACTCTTCAAGCTGTCTTACAATGTCTCAGAATCTTCAAATATAGACATGCCCATAGGAGTTGCAGTGAAAGCAGAAGGGAATCAGGAAAAGAGACTCTTCTATGTGTGTGTGTTTGTATATGTGTATATGTGTCTGTGTGGGATAAATGTGTAAATGGGAAGGACAGGGGAGAGAGCTGGAGAAATAGAGAAGATAAATGGAGGTAAGGATATTTTCCCCATTTTGATTACTGTGTACAAGAAATACTTCTGACTCTGGTTTGGGATTTAACAATTCAACAACCAACATTTATAAAGCATTTTATAGGTATAGTGCTAAATGCTGAGGATACAAAGATGAATTAAGATGCTATCCTTCTAATAAATCTAATATGAGATGAAGCCAATGAACAAATAAATATGCAAATTAGAATGGGATCAATGAAAGGGATCCAAAATACTAGGTGGAATTTTAGGAGGATGGAGAAGTCAGGCAACTCTTTCTAAAAGAGACAGCATCTGAGTTGGCTCTTAAGAAGAGGAAGGGATTTCAAAGAGGGAGACTAGCCTGAGTCTAGGCTTTGCCTCTTGTTATACTGTGCTGTTGTAGGATTTCAATGATATAAAGAATTCCCTGGTGAGGAAATTTTCTACCAATGTAAATTAGTACCTGCTCTTTTGCTTAAAGTCTTAGAGAGTTGCTTATGGTGCTGAGAGGTTGAGACTTGCTGAGAGACACATAGCAAGTAAGTGTCAGAAGCAAGATGTTAACTCAGGTCCCCTTGACTCCAAGGCCAGATCTCTAATCATAACACTAGGGCTACCTCTCAAGAGTTTTGGATTTATAATCACAGGACCTGGGATTTAATTCTAGTTTTTCCACTTATTATTTCCAAGAACCTCTCTGGGGCTCCCTCCTCAAATGGTAAAAAAAGGGAGGTATACGAGATAGCCTCAGATATTCCTTCCATCTGTAGATCTAGTGACCCTATGAAAGTTAGCTTATTTTGACCATTAATACCAAAGAAAGTTATTCTTCCTGATATAATCAGAAAAACTGAAAAGGCATTGATGATGGAGGTCTTATGGTCTACTATCTTAAGCATTCTCTATAAGGAAGTTTCATCCTCAGAAATTTTAGCTTTTCTTCCTTCCTTCCTTCCTTCCTTCCTTCCTTCCTTCCTTCCTTCCTTC
>NW_025350455.1:0-5451 GCF_016433145.1 Gracilinanus agilis
TATATATATATATATATATAAAACAGCCATCCAGTGTTTGCCAAGGAGTTAACCAAGATAAGTAGGCTCCTAACTCTTCTTAATATGATCAAGTCACAAGACCAATATGAACTATAGTTAATTTACTAAAGGAACTTATTGCACTGTTAAGCCAGGGTTGAGTGGTCTTTGAAAAAACTCGTAGAGTTGGACAAATGCTAGAGGAGAGATGAAAAGTGAAAAAACCCTCAATGTTCCAAAAAATGGGAGGAGAGAATAATATGAAAACTGTAGCTAGTTCATGAATATATTGTTAAAAGGGTGACACCTAGAAAAGGAAGCGATTTTTAATGAAGAGTTAGAAAGAAAGGTCCTGTCACACTAAGTAGGGTAACTAGATTGGTAGATGAAGAAGTATATAGATATTGTTTGCCTATATTTTATCCAAGTAGTAGGGGGCAGCTAGGTAGTATAATGGCTAGAATGCTAGGGTTGGAGTTAGGAAGACCCTGCGTTTAAATCTAAACTCTGATACTGGCATTGTGACTCTGGGCAAGTCACTTAATCTCTATTTGCCTCAGTTTCCTCATTTATACAATGAGGATAATTACAGCACCTACTCCCTGGGGTTGTTGTGAGGACCAAATGAAACAATATCTATAAAATGCTTAGCACCATGCCTAGCATATAATAGGTGCTATAAAATGTTAGCTATAATAAATTATTATTATTATTATTATTTAATTTATTTGACAAGCTCTCCAGTGCTACTTTTGTGCACAAGATGGAGAGATGTAATAGTACAGTGAAGTAGATTCAGTCCTGGTTGAAACCTGGTAGAACCAAAAAGTAATCATTAATTGTTCACTGCTTATTTGGAAGGAACTTTCAGTAGATTATTCCAGGGATCTATTTAACATTTTTATCAATGACAGTGAAAAGCATGGATGGTATGCTTATTTAATTTGCAGATGACACAAAGCTAGGCAGAACAACTAACAGATTGTATGACAGAGTTAGGAACCAAAAAACACTGGCTGAATAGAACATTGTGCCAAATCTAATAAGATGAATTTTAATAGAGATAAATATAATGTCTGACACTTAAGTTCAAAAAGTCAACAACATAAGTACAAAATTGAGGAGGAATGTGTATTGACTCTGGACATTTAAACTCATTTCAGTTTACCTGAAAAAAAGTTCTAGGGTACTTTAATTCACTAAAAACTCAATATATGTCAACAGTGTGATATAGAAGCCAAAAAATCTAATTCAGACTTTGGCTCATTATATGAGAGTTATAGCATGCAAGATGAGGAAGGCAGTTCCAGTCCTCTGTTCTGCTTAAATTTCATCTGGTCTATGGTGTTCATTTCTGAATGCCACATTTTATGAAATATTGACCAATGTGGTGACCTCATGTGATGATGAGAATTGGTCAAAGGAATTAAAGAAGTTTACTTGAAAAAGAGAAGACATAAGGAGAAAGTATTGGTATTTATAGGATTGCTATTTGTTCCAGTTGGCCTTAGGAGGAAGTCAGGGCAATGGGTATCAGTTCCCACAAGACAGATTTAGGTTTTATGTCATTGCAACAGGGACCCATTTTCCTCCACCCAGTGAGTTCTCATCCCCCATTATATGGGGTTTCAATGTAGGAGAAGGGAAGTGTAGTCTCAGCTTGAACCTCTATCCTGTGCAGACTCTCATTACAGACAAGGCAAATAACTGGAAATTAAATAAAGTATTTAAATTAATCATACTAACAAAACATAACTTCCAGGAAAACCCATGGAATAAAATCATTCTTAACCCCTCATAAGCCAGTAGAATTCAATTCCCCATGCAGACTCCTTTGCCAGTCATTAAAAGGAAACAAATCTTATGGTGTTTGTGTGTATGTATCTTTGTGTATTTGTGTGTGTGTGTGTGTGTGTGTGTGTTTGTGTTTGTGTAAGACAGTTTTCATGCTCTGAAAACACTAGAGGAGGGGTAGCCTTGAGTTTTTGTTGAAATAGCTTCCTGGGCATTCTGGTACCTTTGGAACTTGAGGGAGCCTTTAGTTTGTTGCTAGAACATCTTTCTGGATGTGTCCTTGCTCCTATTGGTGGGCAAGTCATCACCTCCATCTCTTTCCCTAACTGCTATCTCTACCTTTCCTCTATCCCAACGTAACCTGTCTGTCATCACTCACTAAAACTCCACCTTCCCAGCCATTGTTCTGAAGAGAGAGCTTCCACCTGCTGCTCCCAGTGATGCTGCTTGCCTCAGACTTCATCATCACTTTTGGGTGAAGGAGCCCCGCTGTTCTGTCCTCAGATAAATATTCTTTTATGTGTAGCCTTTCCTGGTTGTATGAGCGGAGGTTATTATTGATGTTCTTAGAATTAGCTCTTTCAGAGACTATCAGAGATACCTGCTCCTTATGGTCCATTTGTTAGTGATCAATGCCTGTTTTCATTTTCAACCTGCCTTATCCTCTATCTACAAGACACTGAAAGGGTAACTTGGGAAGCTTTTGTGAGACATTTCGTCTCAGAGTGGCACTGAAGTATTGCCAGAAAGGGCATCTCTGGCAATTGCTACAAGAGATGATCTTACTCCTCATCCCTAGGGTGCTCCAGCCTTGACTCCTAAATGAATGAATGAGTTACTTTCTTTTTATCACTTCTGTGTCTTAGGGCAATTTATCTCCCTAAATTGTCTTCCTCTCTATTCTATAATTCTCTGAGATTTGTATTAAAGTTATATGTCCTTCTCTGTCAACCCTTTCTGCTCCCATGATGCCCCCTTCTTTAAGCTTTTTTTTCATTTTGAAGTTTATTCCCTGATTTTTTAAAACTAATGCATGGGACAAACTATTAATGTGATAAAATACATTTTAGGATTTTATTTTAGCTTCCTTTCCTCATATGTGGCAATGGTGAAATGACCAAACAAGAATAGGAAAGGTTGCCTTCTTTAAGCTCTGAAAAACCTTAAGGAACTACAAAAATAGTGGGGTTTGGTGGGGAGAATTTGCAGAATGAGCAGAGGGCTTGGGATGGGAAAGCTTGTCATTAACAAGTTGTATAATCTTGGACAAGTTGCAATCCTCAGGGCCTTTCTTGGGATGCTTGGCATGTCCTAACCTCTTAATAATTGCATGTCTGACTCTAGATGACAGGGTTGGACTAGATGATCTCTAAATTCCATTTCAGCTCTTAATAATCTATAATTCTGTGTATTAAAAGAAAAAATAACATTCAAAATTTGGAACAAAAAAACTGCTATGCCTTCAAAGTCTTGAAGGTTTGTTAGATAGAGAGGAGGCAGCAATCATACCCAGATGGTGTTTCCAGGGGTACACTCGCCAGTCTGGGCAGGGGCATTCTCTGCATGAGAAAGAAATTGAGCCGATTCCTAACCTCTGCCTCAAGCCCCATGGAAGGACTTACTACTGTTCAGGCAACATCTGGACAGTCCTGGGCTTGAGTTCAGCCAAAGCTACAGCAACTGAGAAAGAAGGGAAGGGAGGCTACACTCTTGGCTCCTTGGGAGGTGTGCTGCTAAAGCACTCCTGGTGGAAAGGAGAAATGGGCATATTGATTCTTGCCAACCACAAAGGAGGGGAGGAGGACTGCTGTTCATAGATTATTTATTCAAGAACAGGAATTCTGCCCCTAAGCAGGGACTAAATTGGAGGCTGGAATTGGAGGCTAAAATTTCTACATTTCTGCCAGAGTCTGATGGACTTTGTATTGGAAATGTGCAGTCACTCAGCTGTTCTGTTTCTCTCAATGTGTGGTTCCCTGACACCATATTGTTCTTCCACATTTCTCTCCTTGACCTGAAGTTACCATAAATGCCATGGGAATAGGAGATGTCAAAGTATATGGATTACTGGCTGATGGAGAATAATTACTTCTGAAACCAATTTAACCAGCACCTACTATTGAAAATATCTGATTTCTTGAAGTTACTCTTTTCTGTGGAACTAGGAATGAGAACGTTAACTGTCCAATTTTAAGCAGCCACTTTCCAGGTCTTTTCATAAGCCAGACTCTAAATTGTTTTCAGACAATTTGGCATGAATCTTTTCCTTTATATAAGCTTTGGAGTTCTTTTTTCTCTGGCAGGCACTTTATGTATATTGCTTTCTTTACCAACTGAGATGAGTGGAATTTCTTCACTGTTACAAAGTAAAATAAAAGCAATAAAAAGGAAAAAAAAACAATAAAGCACTCTCAAAATTAGATTTGTGATTAACTCAAGAATAAATGATGAAGATATGAAGATAGGTGACTTTAAATATTAGAATTTAGATCTTGAAATACACACACATTAACTAGGTGGAGTCTAACTCTTTCTCCTCCATATCTTTTCCATAGTTTAATCCTTAGATCCCACCTTATATTCCATGACTTTGAGACCTTTTTAACCTTCCCCTTATTTTCCTTGCATTGAAGCCATACAGCAGGCAGTTTAGCAATATTGCCTTGTTGATACTACCTTGTTTATAATCTTAAAATTAATTTTGAATATGTTACACATTTTTCTTCAATTCTACTGTAAACTCAGAGAAGGCATCAACCATGTCTCATGGTTCTTTGTACTTTTAAAATCCCCTAAAACAATTTAAAGCACATTAGAAGGGCCCAATAACTGTTTGCTGGTTTCTCATCCTCTTCAAAATTTATGTTTGTGTATGTGTGTGTGTGTAAGTGTGTGTCTAAGTAGAAACAGCATAATCACATTGATGTATTGGAGGGGATATTTCTGCAATTGTGACACCAGACCAGCAACTAGAAATAGTCCTCTGTTTCCTAGTTGTTGTTGAGATGGCAAGGGATACTCTAAGTCACTGCTTGAGAATTTTGCACTGTTTACTGCTGTTCTGCCATTCTCAGAAAAATGATGCACATTGTGCATCCTTAGATTTCTGAAATGGACCTTTCTGTAGTGTTAAAATAGTGGAGGATAGAGGTAGGAGGAGGGCTTCCTTGAGTTCTAGTGTTTTGGCATTCCCCGTCCTTGGCCATGTATCAAGTAAGAAGTGAATGGTTTAATAACCAAAGTCTTTGGCATTTGAACTAAGGTTCGTTGATTAAGCCTATTGAACCCTGAAAGAGCCACAGATACTCAAAGAATGAGTCTGAGTGTAGCTCCAAAGAGAGCTAATTGTTAAAATTTTAGTACAAGCATTTATATCTTAGAAATCTATAAGTTACAAATCAAGACTTAAGTTTTGGTTTTGATTGTCTAGGTTTAAGAAAGTGACTTAAAAGCATATCATATCTTTAAACTAACTGTTAAATACTTACCAGCATACCCCTGATTATATCCTAGACTGTCTCAGCACACTGAATCTAAGATCACTCTTGCAAAGATTTTTCTGATTTTCCCTGTCTCACCAGAATGGAACAGATACATTTCTTTATTATATATATATGTATATATATGTATGCATATATATATAAGACATATATATAT
>NW_025350456.1:0-6228 GCF_016433145.1 Gracilinanus agilis
AACCTTTAGTGCAGTGATAGAGGTGACTCTCAAAGTGATGGAGATGAGCAAAGGAAAAAATTGTTGCCCCTCCTCTTTCCCCCAACCACACTCCCCAAATTGTGGAGTGTTGAGATTCTATATAGTCCAAAGGGAAGAACACAGCTCTTATGTAGCTGGTGGTGATGGAAAGTGGCTCCATTAGAACCACACCACTGGCAAAAGCAAACTTGTGGGACAGTTAACTGTCTCAGTGCATAGAGAACCAAGCTTGGAGATGGGAGGTCCTGGGCTCAAATCTGGCCTCAAACACTTCCTAGCTGTGTGACCCTGGACAAATCACTCAACCCTAAGTACCTAACCCATATCACTCTTCTGCCTTGGAAGTGATATATCAATTCTAAGACAGAAAATAAGGTATTTTTTTTAAAGGAAACTATATCTAAACAAAGGATCCATTTACTGATGCAATAATGTTAATGAACAAAGCATCATGAAAGAGAAATCACCTTTGTTCAATGTATTCATTTCTTTTTTTTTGGAAGGAGACCAATGACATCACAATATCTGGGTCTGTGTTCGACTAGGGTCCTTAAGTCCAGTGCTTGCTCAGAAGGAATTAGCAGAGACTGGGCACAGCTTATCTGCTTGAAAATTGAGAGTACAGGTAGCTCTAGATTTGCAGAGCTCACATTTTCTTTGCTTCCATGATTCCTCTTTGCACATGGAGTAGAGAGCCTGCTTTGATTCAGGCACGCCATGCTGAATGGTCCTCCTGCAGGTCAGTCAATACTAAAACTACTCTCAGCCCACAGGAAAAGTAAGAGTCCTTCTTGGCCCATGATCTTTCACTTTGGGGTTAATTTTGTGATGACTTCTGTTTCACTTCCTCTCCCAATCGAGTTGAAGAAAATGAATTGAAGTTGAGCCTTGCCTTCACTGTCAAGTATTCCACTTTAATTTCATTGTAATCACAATTGAATAGAAATCCCAGAGATATACTTGGTCAACAGCCACTTGGAAAACGAGATAAAAATTATGCAAATATTTGAGCAGAAGGCCAGGAGCTTCTTCTCAAGTAGCCACGTCTCTTTTGTCTATTGGTCTCCGGTTGACTTAAAAAGAAAAACAGAAATCTTGGTAGTTGAAAGGGAGTTCCACAGGGAACAGGAGATCTGGGTTCAAATTCAAGCTCTGTTTCCTATTAGCTGTTCAACCTTGGGTTAGTTGCTTATTACACTCTGCCTGAGTCGTAGCCTCTCCATCTGCCAAATGAAGAGCTGAAATAGTTGAGCTCTAAGACTCTTTCTCCCTTTAAATCTAAGCTCCTCTGATCTGTATAATATAGTGAGGCTGGAGAAGATGATATCTAAAATCCCTTCCAGGCTTGAAATTCTATGGTTCTCTGATTGGCCATACTCCAAGTTTCATGTAGCCCAAAGCTCTAATCCTGACAAAGGTATTTTGCCACACACTATGGGAAAGCATCGTTGTCCTCTCTGCCTCCAACAGTTTGGCATTCAGCTTCAAAACATCTCTATTTCCCCTATTAATTTTTTGTGGATCCACGAATCTATCAAAATTTTCTTGGCATCTATTTATTTAAATGTCAAGCATCCAGACATGGGCATTTTTCATCTACTCACTTCCCTTTCTGGGGACACGGGAGAGATTTGGACTTGTGAATTTCATTGGTGTGAGGAAAATCTGATGTGGAAATTCCGACTACCCCCGAAATCAGCAGCTCAATAACTAGTTACTTATATTCTATAGGTGCCTGGAACATTGAGCAGTTAAGTGACTTGCACAGGTCATATGGCTGGTATCTTTTAGAGGCAGGACTTAAACCTAGATATTCCTGACTCTAAAATTCCACTTGATTCATTCATTCCTTCAAAAAGTGTCCAAGTCTTGAGGGCAGCTGGGTAACTCAGTGGAGTGAGAGTCAGGCCTAGAGACAGGAGGTCCTAGGTTCAAACCCGGCCTCAGCCACTTCCCAGCTGTGTGACCCTGGGCAAGTCACTTGACCCCCATTGCCCACCCTTACCAATCTTCCACCTATGAGACAATACACCGAAGTACAAAAAGTGTCCAAGTCTTTAAAGATCAAGACAAAAATAAAACGGTCTCTGTCCTCAAGAAACTTATATTCTACTGAAGGAAAACAAGGTACATGTAAAAAACGAAATGCAGAATATAGGTGAGATGGACTGAAACCTGTGATTTCATTAGTCAAGGGAGCATCCAAGAAGGAAATTCCCTTTATCAATGCCAATTGGCACCTTTTCTACCACTTGCAGTCTCAGAGAAGGGACTTTTAAGATTTTTATGGCAGTATGCTGAAGCCTAAGGATCTTTTCCCTGAATTCTATTTTTACATAAAATATAGTATAAAATAAGTAAATACATAAATAAAATATTTTATTTAAAAATAAAATAAACAAAATGGAAATAAATAAAAATAAACAAAATAAAATACTTAGGATTACAAAAGAAGCCTGTTCTATTGAAATACATTTATCCTTTAAAATTTGATCATTAAAAAAACTCCCCAAGTTATTGGATCCTACGTAAAGAATTCCTTCTTACAAAGAATCCTATTCACCTCTGGAGAGAGAACTGTTGGAGTTGGAATACAGATCAAAGCATGTGATTTTTTACTTTAGTTTATTTAAGGCTTTTATTTGGGGGTTTTGGTTGTATATGATTATTTTTTTACAAAAATGAACAATACGGAAATATGTTTTGCATGGTAACACACTTATAACTCAGATCAAATTGATTGCCAGCTCTGAAAGGGGGGAAGGGAAGAAGGGAGACAGTTTGAATCATATAACTTTGGAAAACTTATATAGAAATGTATTGCATGCAATTAGTAAAATAAAATATCTGTATAATTAAAGGGGAAAAAAAACCTCTCTGTCTTAGAGAGTTGCCTAGATCCCCGAGAGACTGTAATGTGTCAGCCAGTACACATTACATGCAGAACTTGAAATTGGGTCTTCCTAACTCTGAAGCCAGTTCTCCATTCACTGTCATATTGCATCTCTCTTTAGAAAACAAAGAAAAAAATTCCAGGGCAGGTAGGTAGTACAGTGAATTGAGCACTGCTGCAGTCAAGAAGACTCATCTTTGAGAGTTCAGATATGACTTCAAACACTTATTAACTGTGTTACCCTGGGCAAGTCACTTGATCCTGTTTATCTCAGTTTCCTTATGAGTAAAATGAACAGGAGAAGTCAATATCTTTGTTGAGAAAACCCCAAATGGGGTCATGAAGAGTCAGATACAAGTGAAAAATTATCAGTGAAAATTTCTAGGGTGGTGACATTCGTAGCAGAATGCTCATGTTTCCTTCCTTTTGTATGCTGTAAATTAAAATTTTTAAAATTTCATATTGATCCTTCCTATATGTTGCCATCTTTAAGTTGACTTCATAATGCTAGTATTTTTCTAATTTATGGTTCTGAGTCACTGCAAAGAACTGAAGCTGAGGATCACCAGGTGGTCAGTGGAGAGAGAATGGAAACACAATGCAAACAATAGGAGACTACAAAGGAAGAGTGGTGTGAATGATGGTATCAAGGAAATGGATACATGAGCAAAAAAAGGAGAAGGGCATGATCCATAGCAAGACTGAAGGATAATGGACAAATAGCTACTGTTTCAATGGTAGTTTTTCTTTCTTTCTTTTTTAAAACCTTACCTTCAATCTTAGAATCCATACTAAGTATCCCTTCCATGGCAGAAGAGCAATAAGGGCTAGGCGATTGATATTAAGTGACTTGCTTGAAGTCACCCAGCTAGGAAGTGTCTGAGACCATATTTGAACCCAGGCCCTCCTAACTTCAGGCCAGGTGCTCTAGCCACTGAACCACCTAACTGACTCCCAATGGTATTCTTTTGATTTAAAAAACAGTAAAGAAGACCTCCAGAAGATTGGGTAAGTCTTATAGAGAGGGATTCCAGGATCAGAGGAATTAGAATTCTAAGAAGGGACATCAGAGGCCATCTAGTCAATCAAACTTTAATAGATTCTTTATTTTCTTCTCTTAAAATTTATGCCCTCATTTTGAAATGGGTTTGGTTTTATGACTTGATATGAGGGTATCTGGCATTTGATTCAAAGCTATATTGCAGTTTTTTTCTCCTGGGACTGTGCAAACCCCACATGAGCCAACTATCATAAAACAATCTGAAATCAACTTTTATAGCTGACTTACAGCTGGGGTAGGATGGTGGTTCATGTACCTCATACCTAGTAGGTGTTAAATAAATGCTTATTGATAGATTGACTGTATTCTGACCCAGGAATGACTTTGTTGCTGCTACCACTGACTTTCACTTATCTCAGTCCTTAGGATATACAAGAAATTCCTGACCAGCCCTTTTTGGTTTATGCTTGCTGGTCTCCTAATTTAGACATCCAACTTCTACCATAATAAGAAAGACCTGGACTTTCTTCTGACTGGGTGAAACATTGACAAGTGTTGGTCATTCGATTCACTTATTTATTTAACAAGTATTATGCTGCTGCCTACTAGATACTAGGTATTGAGTCGGGGATTGGATATACAAAGACAAAAAAATGAAATAATCCCTGCTCTCAGCGAGGTTGAATTTTATTAGGGTGTCTATATGTATGGAAATAACCCACATATGGAATGCAACGTTTATAAAAAGTAAATACTAAGTAATTTTAGGAAGTAGTGATTAGAAATCCTAGCAATTATTAGAGTCAGAATAGACCTTAGGTTTGCATAATATGGTCCTGGAGGTTTGAAGGAATACAGGGATTCTATGAGACAGTGGTTCCCAAACTTTTTTGGCCTACCGCCCCCTTTCCAGAAAAAAAATATCACTTAGCCCCTTGGAAATTAATTTTTAAAACATTTTAATAGCAATTAATAGGAAAGATAAATGCACCTGTGGCCATCACTGCCTTCCTGGATCACTGCAGCACCCACTAGGGGGCGGTGGCGCCCACTTTGGGTATCACTGCTATGAGGCAACCATGAGAAAGCATTGCATCCTTGGCCTAGGGACAGCCTCTCTCTCCTTGTCTTTGCCTTATGGCTTCCATTATTCCTTCTACAGAAAGCCATTTCCAAATTCTCCTTAATTCTAGTAACTTCCTTCTGCTGATTATTTCCAGTCTCTCCTGTCTATATCTTATTTGTGCATAGTAGCTTACATGCTGTCTCCCCCATTAGACTGAGCTTCTTGAAAAAAGACCCCCCCCCCATTTCTTTGAATCTTTGGTGTTTACCACAGAGCTTGACACATAGCAGGTTCTTTATAGTTATTTAGTGACTAATGGACTGACCTACTTCTACTCTTTGCCTAGTCCACATTTTATTCTAATCATATACATGCTAGTTCCAAGAAGGTGGCCAAGAGAAGGAATGGAAGGCTGGCTCTTCACAACATGGGCCCTGTGAGCCTCGGTTCATACAGTAGACAATTTCTCCAGAGCAGTTGGTGAGGATGATTATGGCTCTTCCAGAATATCTGAGAATAAGACAGACTTAGCCTTTCTTTAGTTCCTCTGTGATGTGACTAGAATGGTGGGAAAAGAGATGATGCCAGAGGCTTGGAATACAATGATGACTGAGTGAATTCTGTACTTGCTGAGTGAGAAAAAAGTAAGGGGAAAGAGGGCTGGCTAAATCTGACACTAGGGAGCACAATTAGGGCAAGCAAGGAGCAATGGAGATAGCTCAGAGAACAGAGGAACACAACTGGTCGCCATCACTAAACATTTGCTGGAAGTCCCTTGGCAGCATCTTCATGGCTGCCAATCGGCAGCAGTAAGAGGACCAGGCTTGTTATCAAAAGCTTGGCTCTGATTCCCAATTCTGAGAGTGTCATTTCCTGTAAAATGAGGGAGTTAGACTCGCTGGCCTTTAATGTCTCTCCCACCTCCAAGTCTAGGAGGCAGACAAAGTAGGTCCTTAATGAATGTTTGTGGAATTGTTAACTTGGCACTCCAAGCTTGTTGTTTCCCTCCCCAGCAACATTACAGCTGAAAAGATTTGGTAAAGACTCTTAATAAAACTAGAGCAGTGTTTATCTAGACCAAATAGTCCTCTTACAGCTACACAAATAAATAATATCCCATTTACTTTGAAGAAAAGAAGTGTGCTGAGTAGCTCTTTGTCCTGTATTTTACACACACACACACACACACACACACACACACACACACACACACACACACAGAGAGAGAGAGAGAGAGAGAAAGAGAGA
>NW_025350457.1:0-2338 GCF_016433145.1 Gracilinanus agilis
AGACAGACAGACAGACAGAGACAGAGACAGAGAGAGAGAATTAGAGAGAATTTCTTGTTTGAAATCATCATTAGGCATATGCTTTAACCTATGCTTTCCTACTCTGTTAACTCTTATAGATTCATTAAGTTGTGCCTACTATGTACAAGGAACCTCACTAGGCAGTGTGGATAAAGAGAGGAAAAGGAAATAGTTCCTGCCTTTGATGTCTGAGTCAGACATGATCTCAGGGAGGGCTCTAGCAATGAGGGGGACCAGGTTTTCTCATTTAGAAGGGAGTACTTGAACTGCCTTTGAAGGATACTAGGGATTCCGAGAGTCAAAGGAGGAGTTCATGAAGGATATAGCACCTCCCATCCATTTTCCTGTGTGTTTGTGATCTTAAATGCTGGGCCAAGACCTGGCCAAACCTTGTCAAAAAAGCAAATAAGTCTAGTCTAACATACTCTTGATAAAGTCATTTTTGTTCTTCATGATCACCGTTCTCTTCTCTAGATGTCTACTAATTATCCCTTTAATAACCCATTTGAGTATTTTTGGCAGTAATTGAAGTCAAATTTACTGGTCTCTATTTTTCATTTCTCTCTTCACTTTTTTGAGACTTGGGCCATTTGTCCTCTTTTGGTTCTAAGGTATCTGTCTCTTCCATTCCTCTTGATTTTTCATTGATGACTTCCTGGGGATCAGCACTCATACTCTGGACCCAAGAATATATACTTTGTCTGGCTGGTTCATATCCCTATCCATCTGCTGTACTTCTGAAATTGCCATTCTTAGGTCCCTTCCATAATTCTTCAATAACAGAGTTTTAGAGAATTCCTTGGAAAGTTTCCATGTTGATGAAAGTCATAAACTCACCTAAGCTGAGGATTAAAGTGACTTGTCCATGACACAAAGCCAGGATGTATTAAAGACAGACCTTGAACGTGGATCTCCCTGCCTCCACGGTCCATTCTGCTATGCTGGCTTTCCTCATGACAGGTTAGACAAGTCAAACATCAATGCATCTGAGAGGCAAATTGGACGGGAAATATCAGACAACCCTCAGTCAGGTCATGGAAGACTTAAGGGTCTGGGCAATGGATATCGTAGAATAGAGTTGGAATGAAAGTAGAAGACTAGGTAGTCCAACCCCTTCATATTCTAGTTGAGGAAACTAAGGTTCAAATATAGGAAATATTTGTGCCCCGAGGCACACAAGTAGTCAGTGGGATGATGGTCCAGAAGCTGGGAGGTTTTCCTCAAGTTGGATGTTATCAGACAACTCTTAGCTGACACAGTGCCCGGCAGATAGTGGGTACTTTGTAAATGCTTGTTGATTTGAATTGACTCTTAGTCAGCTATATTACAGAAGGGATTTTTTTTTCAAGTCTGAGTCTTTCAACATGGTGGCCCCTGAGGTCCCTTCTGACATTATTTTCTGCAGTATGTAAATGGAGGAGTTAAAATTCAAACCCAGGTCATCTGACTCTGCATCTAATGCCCTTTCCATTAATTCTCAGTGTCTTGAGCCCATAAGCCACAAGGCAGAGAGAACTCTAACCAGCTGGAGATCCAGGCTCTGTTTCGATGCTAGGTGGAAAACTATTTGCTCTTTGGACTCTTTTAGGTTCTTTACTATGTGTGGGCAAGCCGGGGCACGCAGCTTGTGCTGGTAAGCAGAGAAAGAGGAGGAACCCCTCAGGGGAAGCTTTCTCCTCATTAAGGCAAGGGGAAGCCTATTAGGCCTCCTGAGATGTTCTTACATAAAGAATGGAATGGATGGGGTCAGCTCAGGCTTTCTCACCAAGGTCTAGGACACCCAAACTAGGAATGGCTCTTTGGAAATTTGAAAGAGAAAGGCTAGAAAAAATAAAAGGAAGAGCTGCTTCTCATTGTTTGCTGGTTTTTGTTTTTGTTTTTTATTTTTTGGGAGGAGAGAGTGTCCAGATCTGTGATTTCATGCGTGCTGGGAACTCCCAGTGTGGAAACTTCCCATATTGATGAAAGTCAGCAACTCACCTGTAACTAAGAATCTTAGAGTTTGCCTGGGACATTCAGAAGTTACATTACTTCCTCAGTGACATGGCTGATGTGTATCAGAGGCAGGCCTTGAACCCAGCTCATCTTGACCAGACAACTGGTTCTCCCATACTTTGTCTTATGACCCTTCGAAGCCATTAAGTCTAAGCCATATCTCAGCTCAAGTGCCTTCTCCAGTCTCTATAAGGCAGTGTCAAACTTAAATAGAAATGGACTGCACTAAACCTTACATAAAGAGCTCTTCAGACTGCATATTATATTAAAGGTAGTATGTAGTATAGTATATGTATATACTATTAATTATAGTCATTAATAT
>NW_025350458.1:0-1962 GCF_016433145.1 Gracilinanus agilis
TTAAATATCTTATGTTTCTTCACTTTTGAAACTCTCTCCAATGACAAGGAAAATGCTTCCTCACTCTTCCATCTCAATAATTTAGTAAATTGTTTTTAAAAGCTATTTTAGTTGAAAAAAAGATAATTATTCTATTCATTGCAGGTCATGTAATGAGTTTCCCTCTACTTAGCTGACCTCATTCTTGGGTAATAGTAATACAATCTGTCATACTTAAAAACTCTGTTTTGTCAGACCTGATAAAGCCAATACTCCTCTAGAATAGTTTTGAAAAAATAAGAGTCAACTTTATCCCATGGAGGAGCCTCAAATTAGGACTCATAAACAGAAGAGACAGATTATGAGAATAAGAAGATCAGAGTAAAATGATTTTTTTCCTATTTATTTGCATAATGAAAACAAATGCGTAGTGAACTCCCTTTATTGAATAGCAATGGTCAAAAGAAAACAAAACTAATTGATCAATCAACACATATTCACCGAATATAAACCAAAGTCAATAAAACAAATAAATATTCTTTATTCTTACTGTTTCAGAGACTATGCTAAGAATTGGGAATACAAACTAAAAATAGTCTCTTCTTTAAGGCTCTCTCTCTCTCTCTCTCTCTCTCTCTCTCTCTCTCTCTCTTCCCCCCCACCCTTTGCTCTCAAGTTGCTTAAAATTTGATTAGAGAAAATAATACACAAAAGGATGCTGGGAAAAGAAACAGAGTGTATGGGATTATACAATACAGGAAGTCTAAAGAGGTTCAAAATTTGTGTGATAGGAGAAAAGGCGAATGTCCTAGTAAACCTCCTTAAATGGAGATTTTGGAACTCATGGTTTAGTTCTTCAATCATGATCCAATCAGAGATGCACAACATACTAATGAAGTATATGAAGGTTGAATTGTATTGAAAGATTGTAAGCTATCTCAATGAAGAGGTTCTTGGAGCATGTTGTCTAGTTGGAGAAATCTAAAAGAAACCACAAACAGTACATATGGCAGGAAATGAGGAACAACTGGGAAATTGCAAATAGAAATGTGTTAGATTGGAGCATAAGGTCTGAGCAGTTGTAGAGGGGAAAAATTAAGGAATGCTATTTGGAAGAATACAGTACATGAGCTGAGTTTTGAAGAAAAGGGATAACATGTCTTTTGTGTGATTATTCTCATGAACTGAAAATAATGGTAGAAAAAACAAACTTTGACTTATTTATTTAAAAAACTGGTCTAAAATTAGTCTAAATATTTTGAAGAGTTATGTTTGTTCTACAAACTTATCTACTTAAACACTGAATTCTGTGACATCCTGATCTATATGCCGATGGCATAAACTGTCAACGATCTCATTTAGTGGAGAATGTGAAGCAAATTATTCTATCATATAAATAGAAACTAGATATTTCAGTTTTGTTGATTAGAGAAATTATTTTGGTCAATATAATTAAAGAAACAGTTAAATGACTGCTATGTCCAAAGTTTTAAGAAGAGACATGGAAGGCAAAATGGAGCTAATCTCTACTCTCAAGAGTCTGGGGTGGTGGATAACTTATGCACCAGCAAATAAAAATGAAGACATCAACACCATTTTTTTAAAGAGAGAATTATAGTAATGGATGGAGAGATTGGAAAATGTCTCCTAGATAAGGTGACAAATGAGTTGTGCTTCCTTCCACAGTTTAACAATATTGTTCCATTTGGCAGATAGATACTTTTTAAGTTGGAAAAAAAGGAACTGGAGCTACTATAAAACACCTTGTCAACCACTAACAATTTGGGGAAAGGAAGCAGCACATGAAAAATCTATTAGCAGATTTAAGAATCTCAAGCAGTGAGCTCTCATATTTACCAAATTAGCTATATCAATTAACTCTATGATCATAAATAATTAAGAATTGATTCCAAGTATGTTCTACTACCTTATCATTATATATGCAATATGTATATATATACATATATATGTAACATATATATA
>NW_025350459.1:0-4894 GCF_016433145.1 Gracilinanus agilis
CCCCCCCCCCTTTCAAAGAGGGCTTCACCATCCCCAAGAATGAGCCCCACCCCCATCCCTTTGGGGGTCTCATGTCCGAGATGTTGTGGAAGCCGCCTGAGGATAGGGCTTCGGCCCGTTCTCTCACACTGCCTGGAGGCCTCCCCTGATGGTCCGGCCGGGGCCTGGGCCCCTACGGGTCTGCTCCCTCCGGCTCTCCTGGGGTCATCGTCCCCCCTTCTCCGTGTCTGGCCTCCCTCTTCCGTGGGACCCGCGTCCTCCGCCAGGGTCCTTTGGGTCCATCTCCCAGGCACGTCTGGGCTGGCCTCTTCCCCCTCTCCCCACAGCCCTCAGCCCAGCCTCCTCTCGGGTCAAGAATTTGACCCGGCTCGAGCCCCGGCCCCAGGAAGGAGCGTGGAAGCGGCATCCCTCGGGCCCAAGCGGCCATTCGCTCCTGCCCGACCAGAGGCGCTGATGGCCGGCGGCCTGTGGGGCTGCCCTCTGGCTCTTCTGGGTCTCTGCCCCCTCGCCACCTCCTGGGCAGACCGTTGGGTTCACGTCTCCGAGGAAGGGCCGAGGGGCAGCGGGATGGGCGCTGCCGGGGCCTCGGTGGCTCGGGAGCCAGAGAGTGGTCCGAGCACCCTGGGCAGGGGCGTCCCCGGCCCCCACGGTTGGTCTTCTGACACTGGGCACGACGGCTGTCCTTGGCACTCGCCGGAACCTTATTGTCTGCATTTAAAAATGGGATTCCAAGAAGGCTGGACCCGGCCGACGCCGTCCCCACGGGGCAGGACCTGGCCGAGGGCGCTGGGCCGGGCATGAGGGAGCAGAAGGAGGCGCGTCGGACGGGGAAGCCCCGTGTCGGCCCGCGGCGCTCACAGACGAGGAAGCCGGGGCCCGGCCTAGGCTCAGCCGCTCGTCTCTCCTGGCCGTCCCGGGCCCCTCTGCCTCCTCGAGCCAGGGAGCCCCCCCGGCCCTCCCTCTGCCCGGAGCTCGAGACCATCCGTAATAGGTTCCAGATGGAGCCAAGCCTGGAAAGTGCTGAGGTCGGCAGTCACGGGGTGGCCACCGCGAGGCGCCGGGCTCTGCTGGCTACTGTCCAGCCCGGCCGAGAACTCGAGCGAGACGTTCCATCCCGGCCCGAGCCGCCGGCTAAGCTTTGGGCCCTCAGCCCGGCCACAAGCGCGGCGGGTTTGGCACAGCTGTTGGGGATGGAAATCTTGACGGGCACGAGGGGGGAGAAGGGGCTCCGTCGGGGCCCCCAGCTGCCCCCTCCCCGTCCCCATCGGGCACCTTCCCAGCTGCCCCGGGCCTTCCACCTCGAGCCTCTGGCCAGCCCAGCCTGGCAGTCTGCAGGCATCGTGTCCCCAGCGCCCAGCATGGCAGCTGTAGGCAAATAGTGCTTGGAGCCTGGCACAGGTGCCCTCCCTCTGGGCACACGTGCCACGTTTGAGTTCACATGTCCCTTTGATGACCAAACGGGCACAGAGCATGGCTGGGGTGCCAGTGGAGTGCCCAGCGCCTTCCTTACTGTTGGCATCTCAGGGCACCCTCACAGCCGCCCTGCCAGGGAGGTGCCCTCATCAGCTCCACTTCAGAGGAGGAAACGCTGGCATTTGGCGGCGCCCAGAAGGTAGACAAAAGGGCAACCTGGGTCTCCAGGCGGCCTGATCCGGGCACCCCACACCCCAGTGTCGGGCTCCTCGTCCAGCCTTGGGCCTAAGGCCCCTGGTCAAGCCTGGCCCGCAGACACTGGCAGGGACAGGGCTTGCATTCTGGAGCGATTGGCACGGGTTCGAGCCCACCTCAGACCTACCTTGTTGCATCCTCATCTGTAAAATGGGGGGATGTTTGACACATCCCCCCCCCTACCCTGGGCTCACCCCCAGGAGGCATCTCACAGTACTCGCTGACAGACCTCCAGGATCTTCTCGGGGCCCCAAGGCCTATCGGGGGCCATTTGGGAACAGATTTCCTTTCTTTCCCCAACAGGAGAAACACCCCGCCGTGGTGCAGCTCCCCGGAGGCGCCACCGCAGACACGATGGGACTCAGGAGCCCCCAAGTGCCTGGGTGAGTCCGTGGCATGAGGCCACCCAGGGCCCCGTCCAATGGTCCAGATGTCCATGGCCGGCCTTCCTGACCACAGAGGTGCCCCCCGGCCTTCCACCCACTCTGCCGGGTACTCATGTACCTCACCGGATGACCAGAGACCCCGGCTTCCCCTTCGTCCCCAGCCCTCCAGAAGCTTCACCCCTCAGCAACCCGCCATCTTGCTGTGGGGTCTCGGCACCCTAGAGGCACCCCATGGGAAGGAGCTTCCCGGAGCAGGGGCCGTTCTCTGAGCCCCATTTTACAGAGGAACAGACAGAGGCAGGCTTCATCCAAGGTCTCGTGGCTAGCGCCTGAGGCCAAATCAGAGCCAGGGTCTTGGGGCTGCCGTGTCCTTTAGCCTGGAATGAGCTGTGGCAAGGCGGGCAAAGGGAGGTCCTGCGGACAGAGTGGGCAAGGGCTCTCCCCCCCGGGCGGCCGGGCTCCCCTCTGAGCCTGCTTCTTCCCGGGCCCCCTCTCCCTGGGCCCCAAAGTGGACTCTGCCCGGGGTTCCTCCGTGGGCACAGAGGGGGCCTGGGGCGGTCTCTGCCTCCCTTCCCAGACAGGCCCAGCTCCCCGCTGCACTCGGGCTCTGCCACGAGCCTGGCGCTCCTCGCTGCCTTCCCCTCCCCTCCCTGTGCGGGTCCCCCTCCTCACACATCGTTCCCTTCCGGACCCTGCTTTGAGCCGGGCTCTTCGGAAGCCCTTCCCAGCTGAGCCACGGGCCAGCCGCGGCATTCCCAAGCCAACAGGGCTCTCAGACGCTCCCTCCAAGCCCGCTCTGGAGGCAGCCCCGAGTCCACCGCAGTCCGGCCAGCCGGTCAGGAATAACCCTCTGCCGAGTGATTGGTCAGACGGGATCTGCTCATCCCCCAAGAGGAAGGCCAGCAGGGGGCTGGGCGGGAGGACGGGGGCCCTCAAAAGGTGCCTTCCAGCCGCCTCCCTGAGCCGTCCTGGCTGGCTGCGGGCACTGACTGGCCCAATCTGTGCCCCCGGCAGATTCGAGTTGGTGCTCATTTGGCGGGTGCGCATTACTGAAGAAGGGAAGGTCGTGCCCCAGCTGGACCTTCTGCCGAAGATCCCGGAGCAAGGTAGGGCCTCCGGCCTCTGTCAGGGCCTCCCTCTCCCTCAATGCCCTCCCAGGAAGAGGCTGGAGTCTTCCCCGAGACCCTGTCCAGCCACTGCCAGCCCCCCTCCTTGTGTGCACAGGGATGGCCACAGCTCGCTTCTAGGCCCCCCAGCAAGGAAGGAAGGGCCCACCCTAATGGGGTGTGTTGGGGTCTCTCTGCTCTCCCCCAAAGCCCTGAGCCTGGACAAGCAGAAGGTGGTGGAGAAAGCCCCGCACTGCTTCCGGACCCTCCTGGGGCTGCTGGGCATCGAGGCCGCCATTGAGAACCTGATCGGTCGCTTCTGCACGCAAGAATGAAGACCACGTCCGGGCAAAGGCTTTAATGGGGGCTGCCCGTGGGCGGCTCACACGGCTCACACACCCAGGCCTCTGCCATGCTCTGTACAGGGGCGCACACAAATCATCGGGGTGTCGAAAAATAAATAAAGCTTTTAAATAAAACAGGGGCTCCAGCGGACTGTGGAAGGGGTGGCCCGAGGGGGCGGGGCCCCCCCTTCTCTGGACCACTCTGAATGGGGCCTCCCTGCCTCCTCCCCAGAGGAGAGGCCGGTATAGTGACCAAAATGGCCTCTAGAACCTCACGGGGGCCACAGGCCCTGGGCAGGAAGGGGGCGCTGCCCACCTTGGGGAGTGGTTTCATTTCTGGTTTTCCTGGAGGCCCTGGGCCAGGGGGAGCCCCGATGCCACCGCCGGCTGGCCCACTCTGTGCCAGTGTCTGCTGAGGGGGCCAGAGCTGGAGGGGGGCTTCCCGAGCTCTTGCCAAAGCCTAAGCTCAGACTCTTCTGCTCACGGGCCCCCCAGGAAAGCTCTCGGGGAGCCCGGCCACCACACTGGCTTCTCTCCCGGCCTGATGCCAGCCCTTCCCCGGACGGGAGGAAGGATGCGGGCAGCAGGAGGGGGCGGTTCAGCCTACTCAGTCCCTCAGCAGGTGCCCGGCTGGCACTAGGACCCCCGTGAGGCGGCATCGCCAACACCCCGGGTTCGAGAGATCACGTGTGGGATGGGATGTGGTGGCCCTCCTCGGGGGGCTAAGCATGGGGACCCCAGGCCCAAGCGGGAAGGGGGACCCTAAAAAGGTCTCCCCAGGCCCCGGCCCAGCCCCTACCCCAAGGTGCCCATTGGCAGAAAACCAGAAAACCTGCGGGTGCGTGGCGAGGCCCAAGGGTGCCAGGCGGGCAGTGTGTGGGTGAGAGCATGGTGAGGCCCGAGGGTGCCAGGCGGGCAACGTGTGGGTGGAAGTGTGGCAAGGCCCGAATGTGCCAGGCAAGGCCCGAGGGTGCCAGGCGGGCGGCGTGTGGGCGAGTGGGGGAGCCGGGACACACAGCAAGGGCACTTGTGGGGGGACGCCCGGCGAGTTCATGCACTTTTTATTGGGCAGCCGAGCCCGGCCGGCGCTCCCCCGGCGCAAGCCGCGGCCCGGCTCGGACGGCTACACCGTGTGCAGCAGCAGCGTGCAGTCCTCGGCGTCGGGCTCCGGGCCGGGCCGCGCGTTCTTCAGGTAGTAGCTGACGATCTTGCCGTCCAGCTTGTGCTGATGCGGGATGCTCTCGTAGGGCTTCAGGTCCACGTCCAGCACGGACACCGAGAACGTGAACCTGGCCCTGGACGACGGGACCACCGGCCGCTGGTCCAAGCTAGACGCAGAGGGAGGCCCGCTGAGAGGGCCGGAGCCCGACTGGGCCCCCCAGACTGGGCC
>NW_025350460.1:0-3609 GCF_016433145.1 Gracilinanus agilis
TATATATATATATAGAGAGAGAGAGAGAGAGAGAGAGATACATTTTTCCCTCCCAAGTCCTAAATTCCCCTGAAATTTAACAACAGACTTCTTGGGGGGACCAGAGGATAGCAGGTAAAAACTTCAACTTGGCAATGGTTGAAATATTTCCTGGTGATTTTCTAATAAAAATAAAAAAATATTTTCAGGTTTTGAATATAAAGGACTGATGTAATAAAGGCTTCTGAACAAAGGTAGATGATAGGTAGATGTCATTTCCTTTAGCTCTGTCTTACGACTATTTGTTTTCTTTGATGTGTCCATAATCTCACTGATATGAGAATTGCTCCCAACACTACAGTGTCTTTAGTCATTGGTTTGGCTAGATGCTACTGAACTCTTCTCAGCTAGAGTGTTATACATAATAATCATTTATTTTGAATTCGATGTGATTTGATTTGGAAAATAGAATATGTTTGCCAAGTCCTGTAACTTCTTTCTCTACTATGTATCTTATATACAACCTCTTCTCTCAAATTATACAGTCATCATCCTGGTCCAGACCCACAGAACTTCCCCCTGGGACTGTTGCAATAATCTCATATTTCTCCCTGCCTCAAGTTTTCTGCCAGTCCAATCCATCCTCAAAACATATGCCAAAGAAATTTAACTACAATCTATTTATTTCTCATCTCTGAGTTCAAATCTGACCTAAGACATTTACTAGCTATGTGACCTTGGGCAGGTCACTGAAATTTGTTTGCTCCAGTTTCTTTATCTATAAAATGATCTGGAGAAGGAAACAGAAACTACTCTAGTGTCTTTGCTAAGGAAATTCCAAATGGGATCACTAAGAGCTTGATAAGATTGAAAAAAAGCTGAAAAACAAATTTGCCATAACTTTGACCTTCCCCCAAGAAAAGCTCAACAAATTCTATCATCTCCATATTTACTTCTAGGATAAAATATAAGTTCTTCTTTGCATTTTTGCATTTAAAACTCCTCACAACCTGTTCCTGTCTTATCTTTCAAGTATTTGAATATGTTATCCCTCTCCATACCATTTACAGTCTACATATATTGACTTTTTTGTACTGTTCCTTGCTCACTATTATTTTCCATATCCCATCTCTGTGTCTTTGTACTGACTGTCTTCCGTGCCTGGAATGTTCTTTTCAAAACTACAACTTTCTGTGCTAAATGTAACCTTCTCCAAAAGCTATTTTTTTCTTCCCTAAAAGCTGTCTTCTTCTTCTAGCCCCACTCTCCACAGTTTCTAGTGCCTTCTCCTCTAAAACAATACTCCATTTACTATTTTTATGTCAATCAACTAGCATTTATTAAACACCTCCCAAGTGTCAGGCATCCTGCTAAGTACTGGCAATACAATGAAAGACAAAAACAGTTCCTGCCCTCAAGGAACTCATCATCTTATGGAGTAAGTCAGGAAAAAGAGATGTTTTGAAGGGCTTTGGGAGTTAAACAGAGGATTGTTATATTTGATCCTGGAGTCTAGAGGGAGCTATTGGAGTTGATTGAATAAAGAAGGGACATGTAGACTTGTGTATCAGGAAGATTAATATGATAGCTTAGAGGAAGATGGATTTAAATAGGGAAGGATGAGGAAAGGAGCCCAATTAGAAGGCTACTGATGTAGATCTAGAGCACATCCAAGCCCAAGGTGACGAGGACCTGTAATAAGATCATCATCATCATCTAGCATCAAAGAAGAGAATGGGCTGTATGTGGAAAATAAAAATGACAATATTTGACAGATAATTGGATATGGAAGGTGAAAAGGAATGAAAGGGGAACTATAACTTGTGACCCTTTACAGTACCAAGGAAGTTAGGAAGAAGGAAGGGTTTTGGGGGAAAGATCATTACTTCCATTTTAGACATGAGTCTGTCTTTTTAAGATGTAAGTTCCTGGAGAGCCAGAAAGTGTATGTGGTCTTGTCTACCCCTTGTTTGGTTGGGAATTCTTCCCCTGGGATCTAATTCTTGACCTCTAACTTTTAAAAGGTAAAAAAATTCTTCCTGAAAGAACAGAATTTAGTAGAGACATATGAGAATGCTCAGAGAAAGAGTCAGAAGCAAGAGGGAAAATCATATTCTGTGATCCATCAGGCAGCAAATGACCACAAGGATAATCTTGGACCAGGGTATAGAGAGGGTACAGTAGAAACTATAGAGTTAGGAGTAGAAAATGAAAGCAGAGAGGGCAGAGAAGTCTGTGTAATGGGCTGGAAGAAGGCAAATGGTCATGCTTAGAGATGTGTGAAGTAATTAATCCAAGACACTTGGATTCAGGGCCTCAAAATTCTCTCTGAGCCAGTGGGATATGATTTTTTTTTCTTGTGCTTTCCTTTTGCTGGCTCTAGCTCAAGTTGGAAATACAAGACTCGAATTTGGGACTCGGTTTGGATGGTATTTTTGTCCTGTCATGTAGGAAGTGTTAGAAATAATAAGGTTGTTTTTAAAGACATCATTCCTTGGCTTTCTCTAGAAGAAGTAAGATCATTCCAAGGGTAGATGACAGCCTCTGGAGAAGTGACAACAACAAAAAAAACCTCTTCAGAATGGAAGCAATGTTTGAGCCTTCTATCTTAAAAGAGAGAGAGGGGTAGTATGATACAGAGGAAAGAACATTGAGTCTGGGTCAGAAGTCTTGGCATTAAACCCCACCACTGTCATTTATTACGTATATGACCTTTGTCAGGACACTTGACCAACCCAGGTCTACAAAGGGTAAAATTAGAGGATTGGACTTTAAGACCTCTGAGGTTTCTTCCATCTCTAAATACCTGAATTTATAGATGGAATTACAAACTAAAAGATCTCAATTCATGTCTTTCCTGCAATTACCACCTGAATGGCTTCAGATATCACTTACTCCCCTTTAGCCTCAGTTTCTTTATTTGTGAATTAAGGGATAATACAAATTAACCTCTAAGCTTTTTATTTAGGATCAAAGATCTAGAGCTGGAAAGGGTTTCATAGGTCATCTTGACCAATATTTACTTTTATTCAAATGGCAAAACTGGGGTTCAGGAAGGTTAAATCACTTGCGAAGGGTCTCACAGGTAATAAGCATGAATAATGACTCACATTTATATTATTCAAAGTGTGCAAAGCACCCTAGATACATTATCTTATTTGAGATACATAAGTCTATGAGATAAGCACACCAGATATTATCACCATAATTTACAGATCTGAGGCTCATAGAGTTAGCCAGGGTCATAATTATCTGATGCAGCATTCAAATCTGTATCCTTCTGATCCCAAAGAATGGATGGAGTCCAGAGTTCTATCCATAACATAATGTCGCATCTCACAACACACATTGCTCTTTGGAAATCCCTTATACAGTTTTGCGAAATTCAGAAGCTTAGACTTAATGAGCTAAACATCAATCCTGAGAAAATTTTTGTCATCACCAAGTTTTCCTGCAGAAGTAATTTTTTTTTTACATAAAAATCGCCCAATCCAAAATTTTAGATAAAAAAATGTCAGACCTGTTCTTCTCTTTCCAGTTTTGTTCATCTGCCTTTGCCCCATCCCCAATCTGTTAATTTAGAATATATATGTATGTATATATATATATATATATATGTATTTATATGTA